>NW_028186382.1:40334-239045 GCF_003343005.1 Rhea americana
TTTTTTGGTATTAATATCTGTTATGCTGTTTTTATAGCTTAGAGAGTGCGGTGAACTTACACCTTTATCTACAGTGTATTTTTTATAATAGTTTCTCAAATACTCTTTCAGTGAACTCTGCTCCTTTCTCTGTGCTAGATATAAATGATCTTACACTTCTGTTCTGTATATATTTCTGTATGCAGCAAACGATGCTTCATGAAAATACGAATCTACAGCTTCTGTTAGATCTAAGTAGAAGAATGTGGCCACAGAGAAAATTAATTGTTGAAAATATTCCAAAGAGTATTCATTAAAGGCAGCTGGAAGACATAAAAATGTACTTATGAAACTAGAATGGGGATACCTGCGCAATCAGGCTTTAGGACAATCTCTGTTTTTCTATCTATTTTATTTTATGTGGGATATTTAAATAATCATTAGTCTAGCAAAGAATAATGAAAATGGCAAAATAACTCTGTAACTATGTTGTGAATGTATTCTATGTGTGAAAGAAAAGAAGGGAATAAAGCTCTAATTTCTGCAATAATTAGTCATTAATATGAAAAAGAATTTCAGAGAGAGGCAATAGGAGCTTCTTACTTCTGATTTATTCTGAAGTAGCTTGTAACCTAAGGAATAAGTACCTTTTCTGGTAGGAATTGGTAAGGTGGAAAGTGAACACAGGTGTTTCAGATCCCTAGTAAATACACATATCTGTGAATTGTTAGGGTAAACTGAGTCACCAGTATCTCTTCTCCAAACACAGTTTTTGTGTGAAACTTGAACAAAATGACAGGATAAATATTTTCTGATCATATCACTCTTTGATGGAGGAGAAAGAGATGTATATCTATCTGGTGAACTTGGTTTATCTTGGGGGGTTTTATAGACACTTCTGTGCTCAGTGCTGTTGCTACTGAATAGCATGCTAACGTAGGGCAGATCTCAGGTTTTTAGCTCTGCAGGTTCCATCTCTGTGCTTCCTTCGGCACTTGCATTATTTCTGGTCAGGAGCTGGCTTATCTTTGTTCTCTTCAGAGTGTAACAAAAGCATATGCACTGCTCCTACTGGACTCTGTTGCACAACCCAGAAGTCAGTGTTCTCAGGGCCAAGGTTTTCAGCAATAAGACYCAACTTTGGGCCTCCTCCAGCTATAAAAAGCTGCAATATATTTTAAAATAAACATGAGACAAACACCAGCAATATTTTACCACAGACAGATGAAGAAAGCAAAAGCTTCAATAGTTTTCTGTTAGCTAGCAGACAGAGGGAGAGATCTTGGTACCTGTGCTGGACTTGGATAGCTTAGATCATTTATGATATAGCCCTTTGTTCTTAGGGAATTTCTTTGTATCGTTATTACACTGAGTAATGTGTCATTTCTTTAATGACAGAAAATGTGCGGATACTTGAAGGGATGTAATTATCCAAATCTTGCCATCAAATTTAAAATTAATGTAAACAATGGGTGAGTAATTTGATTTCCAAGAGCAAAGCAAAGGCAATTTGGTTTATGGGACTGCCAAAATGCAGTGTACATGTTAGTGCCACTCCACTGAGGCATATGTTTTAACAACATATTTAATTGCTTGTTTTTTTTTTTTTTTTTAAGTTTATTTATCTTAATTTGAGGTTATACAGAACTAATCTTAACATTTCTGATATTTGAACATTAAATTAAAATGATTACTGACACACCAGCGATGCATCAGATGATCAGTGGCACATATGTAGATGTTTATAAGCCAGTACTAAAAGCCATTGTTTTGTTTTCAGAAATAAAATTATTATTTAAAAAAATAAATTACAACTATAATTTTATCAATTTTTAGTACATGAGTTTTGATCAGACTATATTGCATCCATCATAGCTTAAATGATTTAATAATTTTTTTTTTTAATTTATTTCTCCTTTGGATCTTGTGGCATTAGAAAGAATGAAAGTTCAAAATTCTCCTTTCTTTTTCAAAACTAAAAAGTTTCTATTTTGAATCCTAAAAACCACTATATTTTTTATATTCTGTGCCACCAAATTGACCCGATAGATTTTTTTCAGAGAATGAATTGACTTGATTGCAAATATTATATAGGTTTCTGAAATTTGAGGTAAAATGTATCTTATGTGTATTTTAATTATTTTAGTATACAGAACTGATCTGTATAACATCAGTTTACTTGTGCCATTCATACCTTTGAATCAGAGCCTCTGCAGCCTTCGTGGCTGCTGCTGGAGTCCCCAGAGTGATACCAATGTTCCTTGGTGTTTTTTCTCTTCAAACCATGGATATAGAGTAGATGGAGCAGTGCAAACAACTCAAGCAGGTAAGTCGTAAGATAAGCTCCTAGAATTACGTAAATTGAGCTGTCCATTTCAAGATAGTAACTCTGAAATGTGTACTTTTTCCTAAGGTTTCCAAGCTACGTTAACAAGGTTGTCATCACCTTCCCTCTTTGGAAATGATATCAACACTGTTCTCCTCACAGGAGAGTATCAGACACAAAATCGCTTCCGATTCAAGGTTAGTTTTTTTCTATGCTATTTGAAGGTTCATGGTACAGGCAAGATTTTTTTTTTTTTTTTTTTTTTTTTTGGGGGGGGGCTATTACTATGGAGAAATTAAATGCAGTGAGGTTATAAGGTGGTGGATATCACCCATGACAGTGACAAAGCACTGGAACAGGTTGCCCAGAGAGGCTGTGCAGTTACCTTCTCTGGAGATATTCAAAACCTACCTGGATGTGATCCTGTGCAATGTGCTATAGCTGACTCTGCCTGAGCAGCACAGTTGGACTAGATGATCTCCAGAGGTTCCTTACATCCTCAACCATTCTGTGATTCTGTGAAGTGTATCCTCATACACTTAAGAGAATACTATGTCCAACAGATCATTTATCTAACCACACAAACTAAAATAAGTGCAAAGACACAGACTGCCATCTTTTAAGCTTTTTTAGAAAGTCTAAATGCACAGTGCCCATTCATTCTCAATCTAATCAGACATAGTCAATTGAAATCTTGCTCTCTTGCTTCCAAGTCAACTTACTGCACAACACACATCACCTGGGATTCTAGAACAGCGAGGGGATGGAGCTACAGCTACATTCAGTCCCTCAGCTTTTCTTTTATGTCTCTACTATCACAAGCCATATGATCAAGGTTTAATACAGTGGGATTTATGAATGAAAAAAGCCAGTATCTATGAAAAGATTTGTTCTCATACTATTTGCCTTTTTTCCCCCTCTTCATGAGAAAATATTTTGGGATTAAATGTATTTATTACTTTTATTTATATTCTGGCCATATCTCAATTATTTTGTCAGAAAACTTTAGAACTTCCAAAACAGTTTTGTGTATGGTGATTATGCTAGATACATAGATTCTGGGCCTGAGTAGGACTTTTCCATGAGAGAATCTCCTGTTATTTTGGGTTTGTACTTGGGGCAGTGCATATGGAGCAAGGAAAACGCAGTGTTAAATATGAATATGGAAGTAGCTGGGTAATGAAAGTAGGAAGAAAGCAGTGATGAAGGCAGAGGAAGAAAATTGGGACAGGGATGGAAATATGCAACGGAATAGAAAACTGAGATTGATGCTAGAAGCAGGGCTGCCACAAGCAGGACTGCTTTTTAGGAAATCTGAAAGGCAGGCTGGATTTGGCTGTGCATGGTCAATGTCTGGACACAGAGAAAGATTAGAAGTGAAGTATTGAAGAAAGCCTGTGAAATAACTGAGAATGCAATTGTGCAGAATTCTAAATGACAGAAAAATATGAATATGAAAAATATTCTCAGATCAGCAATAAGGGAAATATACTAAATATATAAGCAAAGAGCTTGGCTAGGTTTACACAGTTTGCATTCTGCTATTTATTGACTTTGGCAGATGCCTCATGAAGTTCAACAAGGGCAAGTGCAGAGTCCCGCACTTAGGGAGAAATAACTCCATGTACCAGTACAGGCAAAGGGCTGACCTGCTGGAAAGTAGCTCTCCAGAGAACGAACTGGGAGTGCTAGCAGACAACAAGTTGACTATGAGACAGCAATGTGCCCTTGTGACCAGGAAGGCCAAGGGTATCCTTGGGTTCATTAGGAAGAATGTTGCCAGCAGGTCAAGGGAGGTGATCCTGCCCCTCCACTCAGCCCTAGTGAGGCCTCATCTCAAGTACTGTGTCCAGTTCTGGGCTCCCCAGTACAAGAGAGACATGGAGTTACTGGAGAGAGTCCAGCGTAGGGCTACGAGGATGATCAGAGGACTGGAGCACCTGCCCTATGAGGAACGGCTGCAAGAGCTGGGCCTGTTTAGCCTGGAGAAGAGAAGACTGAGGGGGGATCTTCTCAATGTGTGTAAGTACCTGGAGAGAGGGTGTCAAGCGGATGGGACTGATCTCTTTTCAGCGGTGCCATGTGACAGGACAAGAGACAATGGGCAGAAATTGAAGCACAGAAAGTTCAGCCTGAACGTGAGGGGGAATTTCTTCACTGTGGGAGTGACAGAGCACTGGAACAGGTTGCCCAGAGAGCTTGTGGAGTCTCCTTCTCTGGAGATATTCAAAACCAGCCCGGATGCAACCCTGTCTAACATGCTCCAGGTGACCCTGCTTGAGCAGGGAGGTTGGACTAGATGTTCTCCAGAGGTCCCTTCCAACCTTACCCATTCTGTGATTCTGTGATTTCTGTGCAGTTCTGTGATTCTGTGATTTCTTGTGATAATGTTGTTTTGATAATGAGTGTATTTGCTAAGCCACAAATATATGATATATGACAAGTTGTTAAAAATCTAATACATTTGTTGTTTGCAGATCACTGATCCTAAAACACAAAGATTTGAGGTCCCCCATGAGCACATAGGACCTTTCAGTGGTTCTGCAGCCTCCAATTTAAAATATAAAGTTGAAGTTAATCAGAATCCGTTTGGCATCACAGTGACCAGAATAAGCAATGGAAGAGTTCTGTAAGTAATTGCTTTGGTTTTTTTTATGAATAATGACGGTGGCATTTGTTTTCTTTGAAAGTATTTATTGCAACATAACTAAGACATGTCCAAGTTGGCACATATTAGATGACCTCTTGGTCATGTAAGCTACTTCTCTTCTTTTGACTGATAATCCTTCTGAAAGGACTCTTCTGATGACTTTCAACATAAATTTTGTGATATGAAGAGCTCTGTCTTAAATGTTCTAGATCTAGTCAAACTGGCTCTATTCCCTCTTTTCCCCAGATACTAGGGAAATCTTCACAGGTACTTTTTTCCCATCAATTCTGGGAGTCTTTATTATGAGAAGAAGTCCTTCCAAGTTCTTAAAACGATATGTGAGCACTTCTGTTTGCACCTTTAGAATCTTATTTTCATAATATTTCTGAAGTTCTGACTCACTGAAATCAGGTTGCTATTCAGACGCATGATACAAGAATATTTGCTCCAACCAGTGATAAGCCAGTCACATAAAAATRATAATGAAGTACTTATTGAATGATTTCAATCCTTTTATTTTCTAAAAACTAAATAAATAACTCAAACCTAAACAAACAACCTAACTCTAAGATTCATTAAAAGGGGAAAGTGTCATGAGTAACATACTTTTTAAATCAATCTATTGCCTGTCGGACTACTAGGATAAGTTGAATCAACCCTAGAAGTTTAATTACTTTTGTGCTTTATAAGTGTTGTTTACTATCTTAAAAGCTTCCATAATTATTGATTTGCAGTTATAGAGTGCACAATAGATGGACTTAGTATTTAGTATTCCATGAACTGATTTAATAGGTGGATGGAAGGGAGAGTGAGTAAAATAGTTCAACAGAACCATTTTGAAACAGTGCTCTGATTGTTTCTCTTTCCTAAGGAAATTTTGTTAGACTTTCATTCAATATGATAAAAAATGCTGCATTTTATGACTTTAAAGAAAAAAAAATCTCACTAATGCTTGACACTGTCCATTTCTGGACTCTGTCCATTTCTGAAACTGAAATGTTTAAAATTGTAAAAGAAAAAATAGGAAACACTGATAAGTTTAAGATTATTGAAAATAAATCCTTCAATAGATCAGAACTTTCTTTTCTCTCTCATCTGTCATTTCATAAGAAAAAAATGTTAATTTCAACGCTACTTTTTTCTGTAAAAAACCCAAAATTCCTAGGATTTCTTACTCAGAAAAATATGTTACTTAGGAAGTACAAAGAATTAAAGCATTCTAATTCACTTGGCTTTTTATGGAGATATTTAATTACATAGTTAAGATTAAAATAAGATAGAATGGCATCTGGTGAATGACCAAAATCTCAGCATTCTTTTGATACCCACCTAGTTTTATAGTAAGGTATGGTCTCCTCATATCAGACATTCAGTGAAGCCTTTTYGGTCACATAGGGGAACCCAGAGAGGGCCAGAACCTGTATCCTTGCTGTGCAAGTGTCTAGAGGTTGGTTCACCCCCTCAGCTAGGATAGCTCTGCAGAGCTAAACAAAGAGAAGAGCAAATTAATCAGTCAGATCTTTCTCTTGCAGCAGACTGCCTCTTTCTACACCCTTCCTCTGCATCTTGTAGGTTAGGGAATCAGTCTCTCACTGCAGCTCAGCTTCAATACTGCTCAAATTTTCCTGCTGTTTCTCAAATCCTTTTTGTAGAAAAGACAAATTAAATCATGTTTTCCTTAAATATTTAAAGCTCTCCAAATCCTTGTTCAGAAAACTAGTAGTTTGTCAATAACGGAAAGGGTGGTGAAAGGTACAAAATTATCATCATAGGATTGTTCTGTTTATGCAGATACGGAAGTATCTATTTTTAACATCAGTAACGTCATGATCCTAAGAACCTTCACAGCTGCTTTATACAAAATTTACTATGGGAGATACGGTAGCCATCAAATAGGACTTGAACTATTTAAATACTGAGTATTATATTATCACTTTAATCTACCCTTGGTTTGCTCAAGGACGGAGAAACCAGCTAGTATATAGCCATGGTTTCCTCTTCCTGGTGGTTCTGCTGCACTGACTGGCCCAACAGGACTCAGAAGCAAGGACTAGGCTTGTTCATTCTCCCCTGCCAACACAAGCTGCAGCTGAGATGAAAAAATTTTGTAAAAAGTGGACTATTTTTGTGGATTTTGCCATTCACTGAAATTTTCCATCTGCCCAATTACTATGTGTGTGGCCACCCAAAGAGCTGATTCAGTATTCAGTGCAAAAGATACAGGACAGGAAGCTTTGGTGGAAAAGGGTATTAGAATATAAATTGACCACTCATACAGGAAGTGAGTGTGAGATTTACTCTGCTCTAGAACTGTCTCTCTCCATCTCCTTCTCCTCAGCTGTCAGCTGGGTCGAAATCTAAATCTGTTGTCCAGCACTGTTTCTGTCCTGCACTAATTGTCCTGCACTAATTGTAACCATCCTGAACTAATTGTTTCTACTAAGGAGTAGAAATGATTTCTGGTTTTGCGGAGATTAATCCTGCAGTAATGATTCCCTCAGAGCAAACAGCAGGGAGAGTTACTGAAATATTCAGGACTGAGAAGAGCAACGTTGTCCTGTGGTAAATGATGTCTTGGTCATTGATCTTCCGTGGCTACAGTTAGAGCCATTCCTCATTTCTGCAATTCTTTTGCACTAAAGTAATTTTTAAAAATGGGTTTATTCAGTTCTTACCTGCACAGGAGGGTAAATAGGAACTCAAGGTGAGCTGCACTCCTGCTCTGTTTTGCTCAAACCTGCTGAGTGTAGCACTTTTCATGGGGAAAGATATTCTCAAAGCAAAGCTACTAGCGATACAAGACTCAAAAGCTTTCTACAATAATGGCTTTGGCATTTTTGTGTTGAATAAGCCCTGCTAATGTACTACTGTATATAACCCTTGGGAGGTAACTTTGTGCAGGTGGTTTCCAGTCAGTGCTAAAGTAACTTTTTTATTGTTTAATCAGCTTTGATACTAACATAGGACCACTGCAGTATGCTGACCAGTATTTACAACTGTCAATCAAACTACCTAGCAGCAACATTTATGGTGTGGGAGAACACGTGCATAAGCAATACCAGCATGATGTTTACTGGAAAACGTGGCCCATGTTCAGCAGAGATACTGCCCCGTCTGGAGTAAGGACTTATTTTATTATGCTTTATTCTTTGGAGATGATTTCTGGAATGCAAACACACAGAGTGGCTACTTTAATAAAATCCACTGAGATTTTCCCTGAAGCCTTACCAGGCACTGCATGTGATTACTGAATGTTAGGTGTTACCGACTAAAGTTCCCTGCAGAATATCTTTTTATAAATATTTTCATATTTATGTTTATGTGAAGTATTGCCAGTCAGGTAATCATATTAATATGACAGTCTTCAGTTGCTACTGATAAACAGAATAAATAACGATGTGTCCAAATACATTGCTGTTTGCAAAATTCAGTAAATATAGTACATGCATCTTTCCTTTAACGCATCATATGTTAGAAAATAATAATAAAGTTACATTTAACAGCAATTTCTTTATAAGATAAAATAGATCTGTCAGTAGACATTTTGTTTATAATCTTTATGTCTTTTTTCCAAAGTGATTTCTATGGCACATATTTTCCGATAATTATAAAAGTTGAAATATATTTACCTTTACCCAAATTTTCTTGACACTGGCACACAGAAATATTGTTCAATCATATTCTCCTAACTGCAATAGCTTATTAATAGGCAATACTGAAGACATGTAGTTTACAGTCATTTGCACCAAAGGCGAGTTACACTGATAATTGTATTTTATTTTTTGCTTTTTTTTTTAATTTGTATTCCCATACACAAACTCTTTTTTGTACATTGAGGACTATAGATGATGTTACTACTATCTTTATTAGTTATTACTATCTTTATTAGTATCTTTTTGCTTGCCTAGAAACTTCCAAACAAAGGAAATACCTGTCTGTGTTTGTAAGCATCTGAATGAACTAATGTTGAAAAAAAAATCTGTTTTTCACTATTATCTCAGTTTAATGTAGCAGTCTATATTTTTATTTACAAGTGAGCAACCACATGTTTTGCTAAAACAGAAGTTATGCTAACAGGATTTAGGGGAGAGCTCAGTGTTCATAATTAATATTTTGAAATAAGTTTTCTTCACAGATTTGAAACATCTTCTATGGGATTTTTCCCTGAAAGGCTTGCAACATTGGATTGATGTATAGTTGGATGATGGCTCTCTGAATGAGTTCACTGGAGAGGAAAGTGTGTCAATATTGGCCATCATTATAGGCTAGTTTGGTAAATGTAATAAGGGATCTAAAGATGCAGGCAGATACCTAAGTGAGACAGTGCTGAAATTTGTATCTTTTTAATCATAAATGTTTGTCCACCACCCTTCAATGGCTATCCAATAGAGGCTGCAGAAAGAAAGGTCCCAATAAAGAATATTGAGTGCATTCACCAAGAGAAAAATGCAGTGCTGTTTAGACTTCAGCTGCAGGACCAATCTAACACTGCTGCTCCTCTGCATCATCCCTCAGCAGCCGAGAGACATGCTTATTTTCTGACTTTGCTGATGTGATTCCCAAAGGCACTGGCAGATGTTCTGAATCCTCTTACTCCTTGGGAAGAAGAAGTAGAAGTTAAGACAACTTTAATTATATGCTAACAGCTGTATGTGTCATTGGAATCTCCACCACCATTCTATTTTTTCATGTCTCCCTAATCTTACTTTTTCCTGTTTCCAATATGTGTTTTTTTAATTTTCTTTGGAAATATGATATCCATAGAGAAAATGATAGGAGGACCTAACTTTACATCCTCAAGCTCTAATTACTAGAAATGGCAATATATAGTATGATTTGCCCTGGTAAGATTTCATGAAACCCCATTTTGTTTTTAGGACCAAAAGCTAAAGTAGCTCACATTTATCTCACTATAAACAAAACCCATTATAGAAATTATCTCTTTTATTTTCTCTCTCCACTAAATGTTCATCTCATAATCTTTATCTTTGTAATAACTGGTAATGGCAATTTTATGATAGTTCTTATAAGAATGTTTTCACTGAATGTAGACTAATTTAGTTAAACTAACACTGAACTGTGAAATTATATTAATTTGGAATTGTTAAGGTTCTGCTCCTCAGTAATTTGTTCTGAGTTTTGTTTTTTTCAGAGAAAATATAACTCTGATTCCAGATCTTATCATTTATAAGAATTTTTATTACTAATAACGAGAGAAAAAACAATAGTAATAACATACAAGAGAAACAAGGTCCTCTTATTTATATGTTAGATGTAAAATACTATACCACTCTTAAAGATTTGTAACATATATTGTTCACTTATTTATTACTCAGAAATAACATTGTAATATATGCAGACTTCCCCAAGGTTGTGATATCAATGTATTTTAAGTAACTTAAAGACATTCACATAAAGAAGAGATATAGGGAAATAAAAAACAAAATTGAGGAAAGTGTTGATTTCAATTACTTGTTATATTTTGAGAAGTTTAACTTTGCATGCGATATATTTGGAGATACCATGGAGTACACACAGTTACTAGGTTTCAAATAGCTTGCTTTTCTTTTTTTCTTTTAAGAACATGGATAACTTATATGGTGTCCAAACTTTTTTCTTGTGCTTGGAAGACAACACTGGAGCCTCTCTTGGTGTTTTTTTAATGAATAGCAATGCTATGGGTAAGAAAGTTTTCTCTGTAGCTCTAAGTGTTGCAGTTAACTAGCTTTTTAAATGGTCTGCAGGACAACTGCCATGTGATCAGATTGAGCTGATGTAAATGTCTTTTTAAAAATAAAGTCACAGATAAAATTTTAAACAAAGATGTCCTAAATATGTGATGACATTCACTGTTGCAAGTATTTACTAGTGTTTAGCATTAGCAATGTAAACATAGTTACTATTAAGATTGTATTGGAAACACTAGGGTCATACACCTGAATAGAGCCTACCCAAAGTATGTGCGATTTTGATCAGGTTCAGGGAAGGTTCAATACAGGACAAAAAAATCTCTTATAATGAGCAGCACTTGAAAATATATTACCTTAATTTCTCTTAGATAAGTGTACATATTTGTATGCTTAACATAAATATTAAGTGTCTTGAGACTGGAAAGTTGTACTGAAAATTGAGAATGTAATGAGAAGTAGCTGTGCTGTGGATTTAATTTCTCTTTGTAGCATGTGAAAGAATGTATACTATGGATTTTAAAAAAGAATTTTACCTTCTACCTTAATTGCAAGTTCAAATAATTCCCTGGAGTATTTTTGTTTTACATTTTCTCCTACACAAGTTCTCTTACCTTTCATATCAGTGTGACAGTTATTTTAGATTTAATTAATATTCAAAAATGATTTGTGCATTCTTTACTGACAGAGTTTGCCCTGCAGCCTGCTCCAGCAGTAACTTACAGAACAATTGGTGGAATTCTTGATTTTTATGTCTTCTTGGGAGACACTCCAGAGCAAGTAGTCCAGGAGTATCTGAAGGTACACTTCTGAACAACAGGTTGTCCAGTGAGGTTGTGCATTTTCCATCCTTCGAGATATTCGAAACCTGACTGCACACTATCCTAGGCAACCTACCAAGCTGACCTTCAGTAGGGAAATTGGCCTGGAGAGGCAGAGGTGCTTTCCAACCTCTAAAATCCTATGATTCTTGGATTTATCTAGAGAAGTTATGCATTTAGCAGATTTTATGGGGGGGGGTTGTGCTTTGGATCTCTTTCTTTTTTTCTTCTTTTTATACTACCCTGTGTCTTCATTATTTTATTAACCCAAAAATAACTCAAGATTTGTCCCTAACCTGACTGCTGCCATCAGGAATTACTACCTGAAATTAGCTGGAGTGTAGATTTGGTTAGCTGGCTTGTTTATGGGAGGCACTACTTTCACCTGAAATATTATTGCAGAGAGCAGTTCCAGTTCCTAATTTCATCAGTATGCATGCTCTGAGTGATTTTCAGCATAGTCATCTGCTATTTGAGCTAGTGATGGGCTATGTGGAATGACATACTTGTTCACATGTTCTACAAGATTTTTTTAATTATTTATATAATAACATTATAAGGTAGAAAATGCACTTGCTAATTTGTAACAATTTTATGGTAGAAAACTATCTACTGCAGCTGTTTTCCATTTGTATTTTTGAGGTCTGATGCTGTTTCAATGCCCTCTTAAAGGGAGTACGTGTAAGTTTTTAAACGATATTACATTTAGTTAAATTTCTCTCGGCAATAGACATGCCAGTAGCAATGGTAATTAACCTGGCAATTTAAACCTTCTGTTATGTTAGTTAAATTTCTATTTTTTTTTGTAACTTTCAGCTAGTAGGATTGCCAGCATTACCTTCCTACTGGAGTCTTGGATTTCAGCTTAGTCGCTATAATTACGGATCTCTGGATGAGGTGAAAGCTGTTGTTGAGAGAAACAGAGCAATTGGACTACCTTTTGTAAGTAAAAGTTTTGATAGTGAAGACAGAACAACTGAGGAGAAATTATCATAAGATTCTGATTTTATTTACCTGCAGCTAGTTTATTTCAAATTGGTTCAAGTTAGTATAAACTGCTGATCAAGAAGTCTGTGTAGACTTCTGGTGTTAATTTCCTTATGTTTTTGAATGTTAAGCCAATTGTCATAGTGTGGGAGATTCAGGGTTTTTCTCTTTAACTACAGTAGTTTTTATTGACTACACAGCTATATAAAAGGATGAATGATTTTAATTGTCATTTGCTCACTTTTTGTAATAATTCTGTGGAATTAATTTTTTGGTTAAAGTTTCCAGCTATATACATTTGTTTTCTATTCTACCTGATCTCCTAAATTGTTTTAAACCTATGTTGTGTGGAAAAGGTGAGTATAGAACCATGGTTTACTTCTTGACTGGTAGGAAAAGGTAAATTCCAATTAGATTTTAAAATTAGGTGTCAGATTAGATTAATCTATTGTCTTAAAATCACAGCAATTTGCAGCTTGAAAGAGGCTGAAAAGAACTGGGGAGAAGGAAATGGTATCTGAAGAAATCATTGTTCTGCAGTGATATCTTCTGCTAGGGAGATCTGGGAACCTACAGCATTTTTCTCTTTATGGGAATAGTAGCTATTTAGAGTCATAAGCAGGTCTTCCAGAGAGAAGCAGTATTCACAGCTGGGTTGCCAAGTAAGAAGCTTTCCAAAGGGAAATTCAGAACATGAACCCAACCTTTTGACTGCCAGTCAAAAGAGCATCTCTCTAACAATTATATAAAGAGCCTAGGGAGAAAACCCCTTGAATTTTGAAATTAAGTCAATGCCTAAAATTTAACCATGTATCATTCCATAGACTTCCCTAATTTTAAGCTGGACCTTTAGAAGAAAGGTTTGGCTTTAAGAGTACAGCTCTGGAAATTATGCAACTATAAATAAATACCAGCATATCTAGAGGTTGTTAGAAAGAATATAAATATAAGCATTTATTTGAATTCTGTTAATGGTTCAGTAGGTAAAGTTTAGGCACAAAAGATGTGCATTACAATTTAATGAGATGGCAAATGTTAGATAACAGCCAGGATTCATTCTCCAGAGACTGAAAAATAAAATAAGAACAAATGCTGACCTGCATTAGACCTGGAAGAAATTATTTAATGTAGGGAATATTTAGTTTAGTCAAATTTAACTTTCATTAGATATGACTGTGAACTTTCTATGAATTAGTAGAAACATAAGACTTTACAAAAACTGGCCCATTGCATTTTTGATATCTAAATAATGGATGATTATTTTGTTTCTTTAAGACTACTTGTGCTCCTCTGCTCACCTCCATTTAAATTTTGCAACATTCGTCTGAAACAATATTGACAACTATGGGTTTGCCTACATTAGTAAATAGTGCAGACCAATAAAAGCAGTTCCATAGAGCAAAATAGTTGGTGCTGAGGAACTGCAATCCACATTATTCACCTTTCTTTAGGCTTGCACTAATCTGGTCCTGTGAATCACTGAGATCAAACCATGCCTCTGCAGGCAAATTCATTTTACGCTCTCAGAAGCACTAGAAAGTTGGGAGAGCGTAGGGAACTGAATTTTTGTTTGGTTGGTTGTTTTTTTTTTCCTAATGTGGTGACAAAATAAGACTTGTGAATAGCAGTTCTAAAATGCTCAGATACTTACATCGTGCTGACTCTGGTTAGGATGTAGCATCAGATGCACTTCTGAAAATTTTAATCTAATTCTAACACATAGACAAGGTATGCCACAGTCAGGGCACCCACAAAGTTGTCTGATCTTTCCCTGCTGACGAGAGCAGACCCTCAATAAATTAATCCTCATACCTGATGTTTCAAAGCAGCTCTGCAGCATATGTAGCTAAGCATTTTTCATCATCTCTTAGAGTTCTTCTGTCTTGTGCTGCCAAGATGACTGTTCTTGTTTTCCATCCTCGAAATTTGTATTTGCTGATTTCTCCACATACTTCCTGAGCTCTCCCAAATATAGTTCACAGACTGCATGATCTCCTGTCTGAAATAATGGATACTTTCATACTGTTCATAATGATCCTAACACCATACTGTCTATCTATCTGCAATTCACATCAGAGTGAATGAAAACTAGCAGAAGAAAACTATGTTGGAGTAATATGTAAAACACTTAAGTGTTGCTTCCAATGTTCCTATATAATGACATTCTTTTTTAGGATGTTCAGTACACAGATATTGACTATATGGAAGCAAGAAAAGATTTTACTTATGACAAAGTGAACTTTAAAGATCTCCCTAGTTTTGGAACTTACATGCATAACTATGGACAAAAATATGTTATCATACTGGTAAGCATTTAACRATTTCTTTTTTCCATTCTAAATAATATCATGATAATTATTTGTTATTATGATTAACATACCTCTGTGTAATTATTGCATGTATTGCCTATCTCATGTTCAATAACAATTGGTGGAGTTCTTCTCCCCTTCTCCTCTACTCCCTTTCTCCCCTTCTCCCGTCTTACTTCCTTCTCTCTTGTAGGATGCTGCTATTAGCACAGAAACTCTGATTGATGGTACTCCCTATGAAGCTTATGAAAGGGGAGAAAGCAAGAAAGTTTGGATTAATGAATCAGACGGAGTAACACAACTCATTGGAGAGGTAGTTGGATTTTTATGAAGTTGTACTCAATCTGTTGGCACTATATGTTCTCATTTAATTTGAGCCAGGATAAGATATGTTCAGTTTTGATATGACAGTTCAGTTTGATATGACAGTTCAGTTTTGACATGATCAGTTTGATATGACATGTTTCAGTATTTCTTGTATTTTGGCATTTTTTTTTTTACATTAATTAAAAAGGAAAATATTTTTAAGGCTCAGGAGACATTTCGGCAGCCAACTTCTGGTATTTTCAATAGTGATTAGAGAGCCAATTCCCATTTTATGCTTTTGAAAATTGCCTTATAATACTTTACAAATTAAGTTGCTAATTAATTAAAAATTAATGTTTAATACTGAAAAATAATTTTGACTTAATATTGATTTCTAAGTTGAAAATTCAGAAGACAAGGCCATACTCTTTGTGCATTCTTGCTAAGCTATTATCACTCCTAACCATTTTTATATATTTATATATCTTATATGTTAACACTTATCCRTACTTAACATACTTAACAGTTATCCAAACTTAACATTTATCCATACTGAAAAAACAGTAATAGGAAGTTTTAATATTCAAATGTTTATCCAAAAGAATAATTCAAATAAATCTGAATCTCTAATGTAATTAACAATATAATTAATTATTTCCTTTTGAATATTGTAGGTGTGGCCAGGAAGAACTGTATTCCCAGATTTCACCAATCCAGACTGCACCAGCTGGTGGGTAGAAGAATGCAGAATATTTTATAATAAAGTGCCATATGATGGGATCTGGATTGTAAGTAATTCAGAACTTTCAAGTTTTGCAGAAATAAGCTAATGACAAATAAGGTTTATGGCTAAATGTTTTGCTTAAATCTGCATTGAATTTGAAGAGAYGTTTATTATTAAAAACCTGAGATCAATGTGGCATTTGTCTGTCTTTTCTGCAACATCGAACACACTGTGTGGGACTCTTGCCTTTCCGGTATCAAAGAGATCTTGCCTTTTGTTAGAAGTGACATTTGCTCAATGCAGTTGACTGTACTCTACACGTGCATGTGAAGAAATCTAATTTGTCTAACAGGTAACTATGAGATAAATATGTAAAGGATATCAGGTAAAATTGTGGACCACTAATTAGATTGAGGCCCCATTTCAAAGCTATAGTTCTTACACAGAGTTTTATTTTTAATAAGTAGTACATATTAGTAAAAGTTATTTCTCCTCTAGAGAAAAAACTTTAACATCATTTGTAGAACCCTGACTTTTAACAGAGTAAACTCATTTTTGTTAGTCCAGAATTAAGAAATTTTCTTTATAATGCAGAACCAGGGAAGAGTTTGCTCAAGTCTAGGGAGGTCAATAAGACTGAGTATGGATTGTATTCAAAATCTGTACAACTGAACAGTGACTCAACAAAGCTATACATACATACATAGGTTTCAGCAAATGAGTTCTCCAACTTAGCTGAAGTTTCACCATCTGCATTTCCTCCAGAATAGTCTTTTTGACATTCAAAAGGATGTTATTTTTTCTTTGATTGATTTGTACGTCAGTATCCTGGTTTCTGGACAAGTAGTTCAACAGCTTACAATTATTACTGTTATTGTGCCCTCAGACACACCAGCTGCAAAACAGATTACAGCATTCCAGTTGGCTAAATGTTCTACTGCCAACAAATCTGTGGTATAGTAAAATAATAGTAAGAACAGTCAAGCCACTATTTAAAAGAGCCACTATTTATCCACACTTGTTCTCTTTGGCCAGAGTGATTCTTATAAGAGAGTAAGTTCTTACAGAAACATTAAGCTTCATGCTCCTTCTTCCTTTCTGATAACAAATTGACACTAAGTATATTTCAGACAGTTCTAGAAGTATTGCAGTTACGAATGAACACTACAGCCATGATTTTATATTTGGAGTTGCAATTTAAATTTGCTATTTTGTTTAAAATTTGGATTTAATCATTAACCAGGTCACTTAAATAAGAGTGTACTCTTTCTAGATCTAAATGACATCTAAAATGCTTCAGCTGATGAACCGTTGATAAAGGCAAATGATAGCATGCTCCTACACTTAGAATGACAATGTTTGGAAACCTATACACATACTAAGTAAATGTATCCTTGAACAGGTAATAACAGATTAAAACAAATATAATCTCCACCTCTATTCTCCAAGTTCCTCATGGTGTTTCAAATTAGTACATTTGCAGTTAGTATTCCGAGTTAGGATTTGGAAAAGTCAGGCTCCCTAAATATTTCCTTCTATTAAATGATTAGCATACAATCTAGCACAATGGTTTGTGGCCTAATTTGTAGAACTTAATGGTCAAGAATATGGTCCAGATCAATCTTTTACAGGAATATGTTGTAGTAAAGCTTTTCAGAGATAGATACCTGAGGGATATCTGTTTTTAAATTAATCCCCAAGTAAGTACCTGAACAGGGGGTTAATTTCTTTTGTAAAGATACAGAGCAGCTAAACCTCATTTTTACTTCAGAAATATTTATAGATACTTAATAGCCCTAAACTGTAGAATCATAGAATTGGTAAGGTTGGAAGGGACCTCTAGAGATCATCTAGCCCAACCCTCAAACGGGGATCGAACCCGTAGCTTGGCATTGTTATCACCACGCTCTAACCAACTGAGCTAAACCTAACCCTTATCCTTCCTTACTTCCTTTATTCTGTCCCTCTTTTTATCTTCTCCATTTTACTTAAAAATAAATAAATCTTAGAAGAGAAAAGCTAGATCTGAATGTTTTGACATGCACTTTTTAAAAGCCATAAAAATCTTAAACAGATTTTTAGTCTGTACTGCAAAATACTATTCTTTAGCTATTCTGTGATAAAAATATACTTTTCTTGCTTTTTTTGGGGGGGGGTAAACTCTATAGTTCAATCAGGTCAGGATATCAGGTATAAATGATATAAATCTGAGATCTAAAAATGTGAATAAATTGACCACGAGACTAACATAGCTCCCTCCCAAGGTTATCGTATTCTTCCATGTGTGCTTTTCTTAGAGTGCATTTAGGGATGTACGTAGAAATACACTTGCAGATCTGTCAAGGAAAACATACAAGCTTTGCATTAGTTCTGAAAAGTGTTTTAAAGAGTATCTAGTCATCTTGTATATTTTAGCAGGAAATCACATTATACTTTTGCTTATTCTGCATTTCTCTCAAACCACATGCTCTTTAGTCAATACATTCCCTTGAGAGTAGTGTGGAGCTGTTCATAAGCAGGGGCAAGTACTAGAGCGGCACCTCTTGCTATTTCTTTTCTGGTGTTAGGTGTAATTATCACGGTGTAGATGCTGACTCCAGTGAGGGAAAAAAAGGAGCAGTCTCTATTAAGCCACACCTGTAAGGATGGGCTGGAAATCTGTCCCATGCATTCTATTGCATATATATATAGTTTATGGTACATTTCACCCAGTCGTTCCCTACAGTCCTGTGGGAATGGCTGACTGCTTTCTGAACTCTGCTTCCTTAGTGTGCTGGTTTCTAATGATGACTAGTCACGTGTCTGAGAGGAAAAAAAGTGATGCTTAGTAAGAGGATATAGGTTGCAAACCATCCTCAGCATATCTAGCGAGCTGAATGCCTTTTGATAGCTCCTGACTGTGGGATGATCTGCATCTTCTACAGTCTAGGACTCTACTTAGCTTAGGGATATCATCACTTCTTTAAACAGAAATGGTAATGGAGATCTATAATATTAAAGATAAGGATATAATTATCCTTACCTATGCATGTGTGGCGTCTAAGGGAGTGTCCATAAACTTCAGAACCATAGATAGTCAACAGTAATCTGAGGTGTCCCGACTCACACTGCTCACTCACACAAAGTCTGTCCAGCATTTAGACCCATATTAAAGCAAGGCTCAATCAGTTCAGTATCTCAATTATACCATCATACCTAATTACATACTAGTTCTAGTTAATTCTTCCTTATAGGATGAGGAATAAAGCATAATTTTTTTTAGGAAAACATACTTGAGGAAACATTAGCATATTCCATGCTTGTTTTTTTCAGGATATGAATGAAGTAGCCAACTTTGTTCAAGGCTCAAGGGATGGTTGTGAGCAGAATGACTTAAACTACCCTCCTTTTACTCCCTGTAAGTCCATCTTCTTCAACTGGGAAGCAAAGAAATCAAAATGTTTCTGAATTACTGTGCTATCAACTACAAGGGTATGAAGAGGTATCAGTTTTATGGCTGTTTTTTAAATATTATTATTGACAGAAAATGTAAGTTACCTAAGCCTAAGTCAAAGATGCAGTTTATACAATTCATGAGAAAAAATGACTTTTTCCCCTTTCCAAATCATTACTGAATTTTGTTGTTGTCTTAATTTAGCCTAATAATGGTACTAATTTTCTTTTAACTTCAAGTAAAATTCAAATTCTTTATTAAATAATAATTTTGAGTGATCCTTGACAGTACATTGTCAGATCAAGTGATTTAGACATTTAGAGTGCTGTTATGCAGTCCTTCATGGCTGGACCAGTGTCTGCATGAGAAATCTAGAGGGCAGGAAGCTGAATTATGTTGAGCTTAATTCATTACTTAGTGAATCATTTTAGTGACAAAGTTTGCAAGTGAAAATGTCGTTCACTCTGACCTCAGATGTAGATGTAGGGTGCAAATGAAATTTAAACTTTTCCCTCTGTACCAGATTTAAATATATAGTGTTTCCATTTCTGTATTTCAGATGAAAGAACAGGAAAGGAGTACCTTTCGGTAGACTAAAAGATACTTTAAATAATGAGTATTATACCATCACTTTGCTTCCATGCTCGTGATAAAGAACCCAGTAAGCGTCATTTGTGCAAAGATTTACTGAAAGAAATGCCAGAAAGCATCGACATTGAAGGGAGTCTGTGATTACTATTTAATTGCACTTAGACATAGATAGATTGTATGAGTTAATCGTTACATGTTCAGAACAAATTGAAGCATGTTATACATCAGTCTGCTAAATTCCACTCAGTTAGTAAAGCTACATTTATGCAAGTTCTAGCAGTATTAGGTAAATTCTTTTGCTATTTGTGTATAAATTTATGTATTTATTGCCATGAAATATGGAAAATTTGAAGGCAGAAAGCTTCTTAGTTAAAGCAAAGATGAATTAAAACAACAACCTTTAGAACATTACATGATACAAATGAGTTCTTACTGTTTTGTAATACTGGGTTTAATACAAACACTAAACAGAAAAAAGGACCTAAATACCACGTATGTGCATGAAGGAGAAGAATGGGAATACTCAGAATCAAAGTGTACTTGAGAACTGTTATCTTTATTCTTTTATCGAAGGTATTCTTGATGGACTCCTGTATTCCAAGACTGTTTGTATGGATGCAGTGCAGAAGTGGGGGAGACAGTACGATGTTCACAGCCTGTTTGGGTATTCTATGATCTTATCAACAAAACAGTAAGGAATGCTTCCTAATACTTCNAAAAAAAAAAAAAAAAAAAAAAAAAAAAAAAAAAAAAAAAAAAAAAAAGAAAAAAGAGAAAGAAAAAGGAGAGATAGTGAATATAGTGAGTAGTTTCACTTCTTCACTTCCAAAGGAAGTTGATTGTGGGAAGAGTACGAATTTTCAGGCTTCTGGAAAATCTGTCTTTCCATAATTGATTAAATCTCCAGTCCTATAGTGACGTGCTAGATTTCCATGACCTTATTGTGTGCAGAGTTCAAATACAACCAAGGTTGGTGGGCAAAAATTTACAGAAACATTCTTTAGGGTTAATATAAGGAACTTAGCTATAAGGCACCTGGTTAAGTGTGAGAGAATTTGTGTACTCGACTTATTTGTTATCGTAAAATAACAAATATAAACTTACCTTATATAAAACTATCAGCTGAATGTCTTTTTTATTCTTTGCATGATTCCAWTTTTTTTTTCTCATTTTTCAGAGCCATTGACTCTTTGTTTCCTGGAAAACGAAGCTTGCTTTTCTCAAGGTCTACTTTTGCGGGATCAGGAAAGTATGCAGGACACTGGCTGGGAGATAATGCAGCAACATGGGATCACATAAAATGGGCAATACCAGGAATGCTGGAATTTAACCTCTTTGGAATTCCTTACGTATGAAACAGTAATCTATGATTTCCTTTCAAAACAAACACATAAGAATTGCTCTGTATATATGTAATACCTGATTATCTAATCAAATCTGTATAAATGTTTTTTAAGCTGTAAATGAATCCATTTAGGAGTCTGATTTAAATGTTTTCTTCCCAGGAACTATTGATTTTAGCTTTAGACCATTTTCTTATCTTGATTATGTAGGTGCATAGCTGTCAAATAAATTGTTTCAATCCACCTTCTACCTCTGCTATTTTTCATTTATCTTCAAATGCGATAGGAACACCTATTTATTAATGAAATGTCCATATTACTTTTTATGATTTGATATTCTGTGACTTTTGGACTGCTTTGCTAATGTATGCATATTAGCACCAAACAAGAAGGTAAATATTTGGCAGAAAGAGATCTATGAGCAGTGTTAGTGAGAAGTTAACTTAATTTTCTGTACTACCTGTACTTGAATTAGAACAATTCTGTTCATGTAGATGGTGGGCTGTAAATGTGTTTACAGACCTCTATTTGAATTTACAGACAAATAAGTAGTTACCCAGCTATTTCTACTTCAAATAGTAGAAGTACTTGAATTGCTAACATAATTCTGGAGTTGAATTAGAGCAAAATACAGTGGGCAAATTTAGGTGTGGATAAGAGATTTGAAAAAAAGACAGGTTTTACATAGAAATATGTCAAATGGCTCTACCACCATGGCTAGTAATTAAGGATGAATTAATAAATCTCTGAAAATCACTGCTTGAAGATTTTTTGTAGAGATTAGAGGTGCAATGTACCAAACTTATTATGTATTCTGTGTGTATTTTAAGATTGGAGCAGATATTTGTGGKTTTTTTGATGACACCACAGAAGAACTTTGCACACGATGGATGCAAGTAGGAGCTTTTTATCCATTTTCCAGGAATCACAATACTGAACTGTGCATAGTAAGTTGTACATTCTCTTTATGTTACTCTACTACATTTCCACACAATACCACATTTCCATTAACATTTTATCACTAATAATTAGATAGCTGACTAATTTAAAATTGGTACAACCTTAAACTCTCGTTATGAAATTCTATTTCCAGAAGGATTAGCTTCATAAGGGCTAATAATATGCACTGGGATTTACATTCATTTGACATGAAGTTTTATCCTTGTTAGTCATATCTACAATGAAGGACACTTGCTGCCATGTGAGTAATCATCCTGACTCTTGGGAGCACCCTCTACTTACATCCAGAATGCATGTAGGCAAGGAATGCCTGCAGTGAAAAGCAACCATCTCTTGGACTGGTTTACTGGAGGACCAGAACCTCCAGTCACACTCTACAAGGCAGACACATTGCAGAGGTGCACCACTTAATTGAAGGGTTTGTGAAGCAGCCTCCAACTTCTGCGTATCTGACATACAGTGTTTATAAACTCCCTCTGCATAAAACAATAGCAAAATATTACTTATTTTCAGTCTCAAGATCCTGCTGTGTTTGGAGCTGATTCGGTCTTGGTGAAATCATCAAAGCATTACTTGAACATACGCTATACTTTGCTGCCTTACCTGTATACACTCTTTTACAAAGCTCATACTCAAGGAGACACAGTTGCTCGGCCAGTTCTGCATGAGTAAGTTTACCAACCAGAGTTCATGCTACTTTTACTAGGAAGGAAGAATTGAGGCAGGTTAAATGCTGTTAGGGTCTTCCTAAACACACTTACAATCTGTGAAAGACAGTGCACATTGCAATATGTATAGACAACTTCTAAATTCATGAAATTTCACTTTGAAGTAATCAGAAGAGTAATTAAAAACCATCTATGATTTCTGCATACACATATATATTATTTTCAACTACTCTAAGAATTGCTACAAAATGTCATAGAATAAATGAAATAATTCTCGCCACATTTCRGAATTTTTTTTCCTTACCTGCCAACTCTTGAATAAAGCTTTGTCAATTCTAACAAGAACATCCACACAGAGACACACTTAGGCATATGTATAATCAATATTAACTAAATTAATAATCCTGTAAATTCTAAATTTCATATTGCCTCAGATGAAAATAATATTGTGATGTTGTGATGACTTTTCAGAAGTGATTCTAGACAATCAGTGACTTGAAATATTAAGATTACTCATGACAATATAATTAGTCAATACAGTTAATGTTGTTATTTTCCCTTTGTCTAGGTTCTATTCTGATGAAGCAACATGGAGTATTGATAAGCAGTTTTTATGGGGTCCTGGTCTACTTATTACACCTGTGCTTGACCCGGTACATTTCACTACCTTGACACCTACCTCATAACGACTTTAAAGGGAATAGGGATAATTTGAATCACTATTCCAGTTCTTTTCTCTTGCAGGGAATTTCAGACTAAAATTCTCAACAACTAAAATTTACTGACCCTTTATTCTTGTCATTCTTCTATTCTTTTGCTTAGAAACTACCTTCTAATTTTCAGCCAAATCATTTTTGTGAAAATATTATGTAGCTTAGAAGTTAAGTTTCCCCTACTCGCTGTATATGTATTTTCCCCTGAAGTCATGCTCAAGCTGAAAAGAAAAATAGGGTCTTCTACTTCCCAGATGAATCTAGTAAATTTGCTTGGGTTCTATTCTAACCAGAACTGCACGGAAAAAGCAAAATAAAGAAGATTTAATGATGCTTGTGAATATCCTGTGAGACTTGTGTTAGAAGTGCTGTGACTCCAAGTTGCATACAATGAGTTAACTTAATATGGAACTGCGAGTCTCAACCAGAACTGTCAACAGTAGTCCGAAAGAGACTTCAGAGGTTCTCTTTCATTAGCATTAATATAGCTATATCTCCAGTGGAAATATGTCTCTTGATACAAACTTCGATAAATTCATTTTTCATGGATACAGAATATTAATGATATGGTTGTCCTGCGACTCCTAGCAAGCCAAGGGGGTAGGGAGAGTGTTACATTTTTCTTCATTTGCTGTTCCATTAAGAGAGCCCACAATTCAGAACATATTTTTAACATTGTGTAAATGGAAAAACTTGTATGTTGTGCTATTAAATCCCATTTCTGTTTTCCAGTCCTCTAGAGAATGTAATCCTTCTCTTATGAAATTTTCTTATTTCAAACTTCATTACAGTTTCGGAAATTTTGGCTTATTAGATTAACTTGCCTTCAAATATGAAGGTTGTTTCTTCATTTGTCTTTCAGGGCGTGGATGTAGTTCAAGCCTATATTCCTGATGCAGTATGGTATGATTATGATACAGTAAGTGCATGCATAGTATAATATGATGTGGCTTCCTAAATTTCTGTAGGATAAAATAGGATTTTCAGCCCTGCTCCAGGGTTAGAGATCTAAAGGAAAGCCTGTAGGAAGGAAAGAGTGAGAGAAGGGATGGTGGAGCAAGAAATCAAAACCCTACGAAAAGGATACACAGATGTGGATAGAATGCAGGAAAGACAAAGACAAACTGAATGAAAACTTAAGCAAAGATCATATTTGAAATAGTGAAGTATAATGTTAATAATAATGCATGAAACAGTTTGCAACTATCTTTTACAAATGTCATTTCTGCAAGTAGGTTCCCCCACTACTGAGATGATCATTTTAATGAGTGAAAAATGACATTGTTCACTTCAAATGTTTAAAACCAAAGACTGAGAGGTGTTGATTTATAACATTATAGTATATTGACCTATGGCTATTTTATTTTTGCAATCATTGACAGTTTTATGGGTACTTACATAACTTAAACTTTTTACTGAAAGGGAGAATTAAGTTCAAACTCAGACTTTAAGACAGCATTCATATCAGTAAGTAATGCAACACAGTTGTTCATTTTTACATCCCTGTTAATAAGGGAGCAAAAATCTCCTGGAGAAAACAATGGATTGATATGTACCTACCAATGGACAAACTGGGACTTCATTTGAGAGGAGGCTATGTTTTCCCTTTTCAACAACCAGCTACCACAACAGTTGCAAGGTAAGTTTTAAGTTTTTATTTATACACATTTTTGTTGTAAGTTTTATTATTTATTAATAAGTATTATTTATTATTATTTATTATAGGTATTATTATTTATTATACTTTTAAATAAGTTTTTATTTATTATACATTTAAGATAAATACTTTTTTCACAGTCGTAAGAATCCTATGGGACTTATAATTGCACTGGATGACAATAATGAAGCTTCTGGGGAATTATTCTGGGATGATGGAGAATCAACAGGTGAGCAGAATAAATAACTAAGATAGCCAAAATACTAATATTTACAAATTTACATCTTCTCATTGATTTTACAGAACAGAAATAATGCAGTGAGAATGTTGATTTTAATATACAACAAGCTGTTACCATTTCTTTAATCACTTGTAAGTAGAAAAATAATAGTTTTAACTAGCTTATATTTTTTCACTGGTTTGGGCTTCACAGTAATGTTACATATGTAAAGGATTGGTGCATTAGCAYGCTGACTGTTAAACTACACTGTTGGGAGTGATGTATATTGTGGTACTTGTTCAAGACAGTTTCAGTATGTACAAGAATGCATCTAAACTGTGTTTAGCAATAAGATTCAGTAGAAGATGGAAAAGCAATCACTTTTAAAAGTATAGCTTATATTATAGTTTGCACTCATACAAAGTGTTTTCATGAACAGAAGACTTCCCACACATCTTCTCTCCACTGGCTTATACTCTACACCAAATATAAAATTCATGAATCTTCAATTTTGAGCTTTAAAAATAATTCAAAAAAAAAAAAAAGAATTTCAAGCAATTTAAAAATACCAATACCCAGGATGAATTCATTGGAAGATTTAAATTGGCAGAATGTTAAATATGGGAACAAATTTTCCTACTTTGAAAAATAATCAGAACTTCTAATTCTATTGTAGTTTGTGCAGCATCTGTTCAGTGCATTAGCAATCTTGATGGTAGTTTCTGAATGCAAATATAATAATGATAGTAAAYAGCATGATAATAATAGTTAGCAATATATTGGTCTCTAACTGTAGAACCATCCTGTTTTCAATGCCTTTGATTCTGCACTGCAACTGTAACTTCTTTCTCCACATTTTAGGTACAGTTGACAGTAAAACTTACATTGCTTATGAGTTTAAAGTTTCCAGTGTAAGTATTTTTTTAAGGATCTTACTTTCATTTTCAGTTTTAATCAGTAATATCTCCTAAGGATATGCTTTTTTCCCCCTCTCACAGTACTTACTAAGAAATATTTCATTAAGCCTATGAGGTATCATTTCTAGAATATTGTCATTTGACTGGAGCATAAAATCTACATTTGCTTTTGGTTCTCCTGATTACTTCTAGTATCTAAAGAATCCCTACTTCCTGTCACACAGTAAACTTAGTAGGCTTATAGAACAAGAGTACTGTAAAACATCAGTGGCGGTAAAGCAGTGTGAAAGGAGATTAATGTATTGTTTGTGATTCTAAACAGTTGTAAAACTGAAAAAAAAAGAATCTTCATATATTGTAAAATTTAGCTGAATTTCTCCAGTGAGTGAGAGGAAAACGTCTGAACCCACAGAATTCACTTCACTGTTTTCATTTATGTATGTATTCTTTAATAGGAATTGCCTCTGTTTGGCAAGGTAAAGTTCAGTCAGCTTTTCTATTTCTTATTACTTGCAGATTTCATATTATAAGCATTCCAAATAATATGATACTTATTTTCTTCATTAAAATGCTATCTGTTGAAGTTATTCTTTCCCTTGATGTGTCGAAACACCAGGACAACAATCAGACAGAATGCATAAGAACATGGAAAGGGAAGCAAGAACAAATTCATAGTTTTTATTTTTCTTAATTTGTATATCTGGTAATACTCTGTATATGAAATCTCACCTAGTAGTAGAGCTTGCAACTGTTGTAACTGAATGTAACTGAGTTGTCTGTAATGGTGCTGAAGGTTTACTGTGAACAAAAGCTAATGTGAAGTCTCATACAGACAGCGGTAAGGAGGATACATGATGGTACAGAGAGCGATGGTACAGATCAAATGACAGGACTCTTAATCTGATATTGTCCATTGTAACAGAACAGGGCCTAGCTTTTCTATATCATGAACACTGAATGCAGTCTTTCAATTATAAGATACAGCAATACACATTGCCCCATCGCAGACACTTGTTATCTTTTTTCTTATTTCTGAAACCAAAAAGGAAGTGGAAATAAAAGTATGAAGCATGTTATATAAAAGTTAGAACACGTTTTGTAGCACTTAAATGTTAACAAGAAAAAAGACAACAATTAATATGCTAAGGAAAAGGCTTACTTTATACTGTACTGTCAATAATTATTTAGGAAAATTAACTGTATCTCTTAAAATCACATCAGGAAAAATTTTGGCAATATGATGTGATTGTTTTATTATTTCTCAGAATGTTCTACACATGAATGTTATAAACAACAATTACAATGATCTAAGCAACTTGAAGTTTGAAGAAATCAGAATTCTGGGATTAGTCCAAGAACCAACAAATGTTACAGTATCTCAAAACAATGCTGTGCAAAGCTCTTCACATAATATCACCTATTATCCTGCAGATAAGGTAAGTAACAATAGAAAAACTGAAACTAAAAAGCTTTGGAGTTGTACCATCTTTATTTTATATATTGCAAATGATAATATTCAGTGCTATTGTAGATTCCACAAAATATGCTATTATCTATTTTATCACAGAACAACAGTACAATTACATTAAATTCAACTGTATGGGGAGTGGATCTCGGTATTCCTCTCAGATACTCTGTGCAATACAAAGTGTATTATACAGTTATTCATGTAGCTACATTTGACTTAGAAGCAGAGGAGTAGCTTTATTAGGTGAAATAATATTTGTGTTTTTAATGATTCTTTGAGCAATGATTACAAAACAAAAAGAAGTATGATTCTRACAATTCATTTATCGTTTTAGACAGCATTTCTCAGAGGATGAACATAGAGTGGTAGCAATGCGGTAAATGGATGTGCTAAGCAGGCAAGCACAATGCTTCTAGTGGGGAGTTTTCATGAAAATGTTTTACCACCGTAGGAGTAGTACTGGCATTGGTTTGAACGTGCATTTTACACTATCTTTAATTATTATAAGGTTTTGAGTTACCGGTTATCTCAGTTACTCAAATAGAAGCAAAGTAGGTTAACTTTTTCTTACTACTTACACTGAAATTTAGAAAGGTTAACGAGCCATGCACTTATCTTCATTCCTCATATGCTTCCGTAGGACATACAGGATTAGCTCTTTTTCAGGTCTTATGCACCTGAATTTCAGTGCATGCATTTGTAAAAATAATACATTTAATGCTGAAGGACAGACACTAAGATTTTTGAGAGCTGCTAGGTAGGACAACTTATTGTTTCTGAGGCTCTGCACTTCTGCAGGCTGAAATTAGTAACTGTTTATTGCTTAATATGTATAGGTTGCGCATATAAGAGGACTTCAACTTGAACTGGGAAAATCATACTCATTACAGTGGACTCAAGAAGTCAGTGTCAATGAAAGATACGATTGCCATCCCAGTCAAGACGCAACAAAGGAAAAATGTGAACAATTTGGCTGTGTCTGGAGTGTAAGGAAAAATTATTTGTCTAAACCAAATGAGAGAACATTTTAAGAATCCTAGCTTTGTTTTTGTATATGTTATAGTGAAAAAAGTAGTCACTTCATTGCTATAAACATGTCAGCAGTGTACCCTTGCAGGGGTATCTTTAGAGTCCCTCTTCAAAGTACATTATTCTATGATTCTCAAAATCAAAATTTCAAAGCTTGGATATATCCCCCCTCTTTTAGCCCCTCTAGAAGAAAAAAAAATAGCTGAAATGGTTGAACTTTCTTAAATTTATTGTACTATTAGAAATGTTTTTGTAATTTTGAATATGTGGAAATGTCTTCTTGTGTTATCCAGTTGTGAACTGGATACATTTCAAACACTTGCTTAAGCTGGAAGATATCTGGAACTTGGTGACAGTAGATAAATATTTGTTAGGAATTCAGATGTGATTAGCAGGTATAGTTTCATTTGTACAAATAGACAGGATTGATGGTAAGTATTCAGAGGTGGAAGGCTGGTGCATTAACCTATATCAGCACGTCTAGCCTCAGAATAACTAGTTTGAGTACTTACATTGACAGTAATTTTGATCTTGCTGTCAAGGGGTGCTAGATAGATAGGATCCAATTCTCAATGGTTATTTCAGTGTTAATTTGTATGAATAAAGAAATATAAAAGCTTATAGGAAGCTCTCATTAGATGTTGCCTGAATACCTAAGGAATTTGGAGCACAGGCTCTTGAAGGCATCCAGAAGGTCATATGACAATGAAATAAATAGAGAGAAAATTTTAGGAATATCAGCAGATCAAGCTGATCAAGCTGAGGTGAAGATCACAGATAGAGAAAATAGAATACCATCTTTCCTTTGATGATACTGTTTCCTCACTGGGCTATTCGTACAGCCTTGACTGAACTATTTAACCACATCTGAATTAGTACAGGGATCAGCAGGTCCAGTATTGCTTCTTTATTGTTCAGTAGTAGCATTAGGTTTTTGACTTTGTTTTTGACAAAGTTCTGTATTACATAGTAAAAACAGGATACATGTTAGGTTAGGAGGCTGATTCTGCTAGCCTGATGGGATGAAGCTGCCACAGCTCCATGTCACCAGGTCCAAACAGTAGAGAAGCTGAGACTGCATTCCCAGTAAGCAAACACACATGTACATTATGATATATGTACACATATATAATACACACACACACACACACACACACACATATATATGTATACATGCATATATATGCATATGTGGCTGACCACACAAATCAACATGGACAACTCGACACTCACACGAACAGCCCAAACAACATCATCCTGTTCCCCTCTCTGGCTGATTAGGAGGAAGGTCCTTTACTGCGACATATATATACGTCCATATTGAGGAGCTTTTTACCACATAACCTAACAATTGGCAATATATTTCCATTTGCAGGAAGTAACCTCAGACTTGTCTATTCCCCACTGCTACTATAGTTCCGACAACATTTATTCTGTTGATGATATAAAATACACCTCATCAGGTCTGACAGCTAACCTCACCTTAAATGATATCAATACCAAAGCTTATGAGAATTCAACTTTACCTATCAGTACACTTCGCTTGGAGGTGAAATACCATGACAACAATATGGTGCAGTTTAAGGTAATCTTACTCTGGAATTTCTCCAAGTTTATATTGTTCCACTGGTGTAAAAAATATTTTATTTATGGAAATAATGATTTTAATAAATTCTGTATTATCTGGACAATGGCACTCTTGCCTAAATAGGTTTCTCCTTTTAAATAAATAGCCTTAATTGCTCTTGGGAGAGCCTCTTAGGAGGCTCCTCTGGTAAGAATTTTGTCCCAGCTTTTAAAATGTGGTTATATGGCTCAAGGATATAATGTCAATGTATACATGTAATGTCAAGCAGTAACTCTGGAACTAAAGATATCTCATTAGGATGCAGTACAGTTACCAGTAAGAGTTATTATGGTTATAATAATATTTTATTAACCATTCTATGTATTTTCTAAAATATTTAATATTTTATAATTTGTTACTATACCTTTAATAAAACTACTCTAAAATTTTATACATTGCAAAATGATCAGACAAATGAAGTCTTGAATTAACTTAGGTCAGCTTATAGAATGCAGACAACCTGAAAAAGTATCTCTTAAAGTTGACTAAAAGGTGAACTGAAATAATTAAATAAGTCATTCCCGGCCCAGAACAAATCCTTAATATTTTTTATTTTCCAAACAAGATTTTTTGAGGAAATTATAGAAAAAGGCATACATCAAGAAAAAATACTCAGAAAATTTGTTCAACAATTTTCTGTATTCTTTTTAATTAATTCAGATTTCCTATCATTATTGGCAAGGTTTTGAATGAGTCTTTTTGTAAGACTGGGAATCTGCCAGTCTATAGACTCTTTTCTATCAGTCTTTAATGAACACAGGAAATAATACTTGAATTGTTACCTTGAATTCTTCCGAATTTAACTGTTGCTGGTGTTTGCTGCAAATYTCATCCAATTATTCATTTGCAGATTTTTGATTACCAGAACAAACGCTATGAGGTTCCAGTACCACTAAATCTCCCTCAATCTCCAGTGAGCACAGCTGAGAAGCGACTTTATGATGTATCAGTTCACAGAAAGCCTTTTGGTATACAGGTTCGACGCAAAAGCACAGGGACAGTTATGTAAGCCATGTTTACTTTTTTATTTCATTCATTTTTGTTAGCTATTTTCAAATCAAACCGTTGTGTTGTCTGGCATGTTTTAAATGCCCTGAGTCTTCTATGCACGTCATAAAAACGGGATGTCTGTCATATAGCAAGAAGGGATTGCTTGGCCTTTGTGTATGTATGAGAATATTAACCTTGAAGAAGGACTCAGAGGGTGACCTGAGCAATATTCTGTTTTTTCTCAAAACTGGCCAAGATATTTCCCTGTCACCTTGTAGTGTGACACATGCTAGAAGTCCTCTGCATCATTTTAAAGAATAGGACATAGACATTTCCAAAGGCTGGTTTGTGTTCAGTTCCCAAGTATCTAGGAGACACAACAATTTTCTACTCTTTCTAATCTTTTCCTTAGATGACAACAGCATTTTTTATGGAGAGACTTTGCTCATTTGTTGGGTTATTTTGGGAGGAATGGTTAGGAATACAAAAACAGAAGAAAATTTTGTCTCAGCTAACTTGCAGATAAGTTTTAGTAATGTGACAGTTAATAAATCTAGCAGGAGTTTCACTTCTTTCCTTAATGAAGTCAGACCTAAAAAAACAGATAGCAATGAAGTTAACCATTATATGTCCTATGTTTTGGCTCCAAATAAAAATGTTTTTATGTCATTCTTTAATGTAATCAAAACTGAACTGCAAGTTCAGTTCCTTTTTGCCAACCAGAGTAATTATTCATTCTGTAGTTCAGTCTCCTGGAACTATATCATTCATCAGACAGACTGTAATTCAATTTTTAACAATAAAGAAGCTAATTTAAAACCGATGTTTCAAAATAATCTACACAAAAAAGTCCATTAAACCCTAAAAAAACCCTTCCTTTTTTACTGTATCATATACAGCAAAGATCAGTCAGGATAAAAAATGTATTAATGCTTCCCTGAAAAGGCTTTTCCCAATGAATTGCAAAAAATGTGAGGTAAGTCACATACGAATGATACCTGTGCACACTATGTATCTGTCAGAGATACATGGGGCATTCTGCACCTCTGGACTGTATGTGTTATTTTTAGACATCCTTATTTCATGTTGTATAAATTTTCTTGATAACTGTAGGAGTTTTATCCCAGGGTCAATGAAGAAGGGGGAAAAAAAGAAGGAAAAAAAAGAGGGGAACTGCAGAGAGGAAACCAGCCTCAGAAGGTTGACTTTCAGCTACACATGACATTGGAAACTGCTGTGATGTTTTTCTTTATTTTCCTCTTCCTGTTTTAGCTGGGATTCTCAGCTACCAACTTTCACATTCAGTGATATGTTCCTTCAGATATCTACCCGCTTAGCATCCCAATATATATATGGATTTGGTGAAACTGAACATACCACATTTCGACATGACATGAACTGGAATACTTGGGGGATGTTCTCAAGAGACCAGCCTCCTGGTGTAAGTGGAAACAAATTGCAGTACTGATTTTTGCATAATTAACTGCTTTTTGCTTTGTACCAATCTGTGTTGACTGGCTGTTGTGATTTGTCATCCAAGGCAGAATTTACCGATGTTCTTTGGTCAAACCCTTGCACCATTGATGTTTCAATAGCATAAAGACCACACATAACTCCTTTGGGTCTTCAGTCATTTCTTATGAGTACAGGGACCAATATTAGTGATTAGTGAACCTAATCTGCACTGGCCTTCAGTAGGGCTTTAAAGTCCATTGGAAATCAATGGATACTGGGCATGTTTATTAGCTTTGGTCGTATCTATTGAGGCTTATAACTCTGATGCTTTTTCAGTGGCAACATTCTTGTCTAAACCAGCCAGAATCCATCTGACTCTGGCTGAGTCAGATATTGGATGAAAACAAAAGACTTTTAGAAATAATAGCACATTGATAGAGGTTTTTTATGCTTCTCAGCTAATTATTCTAATTATTTGTGTTAGGCAAAATCCTACAAATGTGTGATCAAAGTAGATTTACTTACAGAAGTAAATCAAAAATCTTGTGTCTGTGAGTGCGAATGTATTATTTTCTGCACAATGTAATGTTTTAAATTTGCAGAAAATTAACAGTGAAATAATAATCCCTTATTATATCTATAATTTCCAATTCAGGATTTGAAATGTAAAAAAAAAAATAATAGAAAGTCATGAACTTGTCTTCATCATACTAATGTTTGAGAAGAAGAGAATTTCATATCAGTGATTTTTTTAAAGGCATTAATATATTTTCTTTTCTTCTCCTTTAGGGAGTCTGAACCAGACTGACTTCAAAATTTGAAGTTGAAAATGATCTTTTCTGGGAATCTGAATAATTACATTAGTATAATTTTGAATTTTATTTGTTGTATGTTTGGCAGTTGTGTATCTGATAATTTGTTAGCTTTATTAGTAAATGTAAATAACTGAATGTTTGTGATGTTTCTCCAGTAGAAAACAGCTTTTTTTCTTTTGCAGTATAAGTTGAATTCATATGGTTTTCAGCCATTCTACATGGCTCTTGAAGAAGATGGCAATGCCCATGGAGTTCTTTTGCTTAACAGTAATGCAATGGGTAAAACAAAAAAACACTTTATCGGTTTTATTTAGATATTCAATTTTTTGCAATAGTAGCTTATCCAGACATACATTTCCTTGTTTCATGTCCTCCATTTTCAGATGTGACATTCCAGCCAACTCCTGCTCTGACATATCGCACAGTTGGAGGAATTCTGGACTTCTACATGGTTTTGGGCCCGACACCAGAGCTTGTTGTTCAGGAATACACTGCAGTACGTTTCTTCTTCTCTTGCAAACTAAAACTGGTTTTTGTTTTCTTTTTGCCTATTTGACATAAATATTCTTTTTTATTTGGTTTCAGCTGATTGGAAGACCATACATGCCACCCTACTGGTCTTTGGGATTCCAGCTATGTCGCTATGGATATAGTAATGACTCTGAAATTGCTGAGCTAGTGTCTGCAATGAAGGCAGCTCGCATACCCTATGTATGTTGATAATGCTTAAAGTCTGTGACGATGCTTGAACTTCCAGCTTCAGGGTACTGTCGAATTTAAAACAGTAAAAAGCATACAGCTATGGAAGAAGAGATCATACTATATGTTTTATGCCATAAGAAAATTTTTCTGTAAACCTTGTGGTGTGGCTCTTTAAGGCGTGCTTAGTCACCAAAGGCCTGAGCATTGTAGCACTAACAAACTGCCTGATAGCACATTCAGCTTCCGAGCTGCTCTAGGACCCCAGTGGTCCTTTAGGAAGACACCCAAGAACACAGTAATTTTGGAGGAGGACTGTGAATATATATTAAAAAAAAAGGAAAGAAAAGCCCCTTACATTTATTCTTTTTGTGAATTGCAGGACGTTCAATATGCAGATATCGATTATATGGAACGACAATTGGACTTCACCCTTAGTCCACATTTTGCCGGATTACCAGCTCTAATTAATAAAGTAAAACAAGAAGGAATGAGATTTGTGCTAATCCTGGTCAGTGTTGAATTCTGGGTTTAAATTACAAAATCTCATTGCTGAATATGGGATACATTTAACTGTATTTCTATTTTTGTCTTCTGAGCATAAAAGTAAAATTTTGTTACCATCAATTTTAGGACCCGGCCATATCTGCAAATGAAACCAATTACCTCACTTTCACAAGAGGTGTGGCTGATGATGTCTTCATAAAATGGCCCAATACCAATGATATTATATATGCAAAGGTATTGTTCTTAACAAACAGATGATTGTAGAGGTGTATTGTATCCAGCTAAACGTCATGTCATTCTCAACTCCAGGGCTATCTTTAGGGGAAAAGACTTGTTCATTCTGGAATTTAGATGACGTGTACAGTGCTACAGACTGAAATGTCTTCAGTTTGTGTTGCTATTAGAACATGCAGGAGTGAAACATGGCTTCAGCTGTTTGCTGTTGGTACTTATTTATACTCAGTTTGATTTAATTATTTTAATATGTTCTTCCTCCTAATAGGTCTGGCCAGATCTCCCCAATGTAGAAATTAATGGGACAGTGGATGAACAGGTAAATATTAATGTGATTTAGTTATTGACACAAACAGAGAAGGAGCACATTAGTTAATATGGTGAATTGGCTGGTACAATTTAGTCTAAGGAGGAGGATGCAGAAACGATCCAGCCTTTCCACTAGAATATCTAAAAAAAAAAAGCAAAAAAGGCAATTTTTTTTACAAATTCCAACATTATCATAGTGTGATGCTTTCAGTCCTATACCCGTGGTTCATTTTTCTATTCCTTTTACAGCTCCACCGAGCACATACAGCTTTCCCAGATTTCTTCCGCAATTCCACTGCTGAATGGTGGAAGAGAGAAATCACAGAATGTTACACCAATCCAAACAATGCATCAAGAAGCTTAAAGTTTGATGGCTTATGGATTGTAAGTGTTTCTTTTTTCTATTTCTGAGTGTTTTCTTTATCTTTTCATCATAAGATTGATTCTAAATAAAACAAAACCCAATAAAATATGATCATTCTCGGTTGTGATCATAACTGATCACAGGAAGTAAGGATGCAGATATTTGAGGTTAAAATATTATGAATGGTCTACTAAAGATTAATTTTTCTTTTGTTAATAGCATCATCGTTTGTCCTATTTTTCATTATTGAAACATTTTACTTCCTATTAAATCTTTGTTATTTACCTTTGACCCGCATATTAACTGCTTCACAGTGATGTTACTCTTTTATTACTGTGAGAGTGACAGAGCACTGGAACAAGTTGCCCAGAGGGGCTGTGGAGTCTCCTTGTCTGGAGATATTCCAAACCCGCCTGGAGGTGATCCTGTGCAACATTCTCTAGCTGATCATGCTTGAGTAGAGAGGTTAGACTAGAYGATCTCCAGAAGTCCCTTCCAACCTCAACCGTTCTGTGATTCTGTGCAATTCTATTAGTGCATGCTTTTTTCACAGTGGAAGTCTGTTATTTTTTTCCCATTACTACTTCTGTGAGACAAAATGGGTTAGATGGATGGTTTAGTTTGTTTCTCAAATAAAATGTGATAGCACTAGTTGTAAAGCCAATTAAGTGTTAATGTATTTCCATACAAAATGCAAAAATGTCTAGCGATCCAGTAGAATCTTTGGTGTTTTTCTGTAATGCCAGGCCTGATTTATTAGTGCAACCAGAGGATCACAGGCACTGAGGACACATGCAATCTTTACAAAGTTCAAAGATTTAGTTAGTTTATGTATCTGTAGTTATATATTCTGTACTGATTTCAATTTTACACATAGGAAAACCTATCCTTTTCAGTCAGTATGCAAAAAATAAGTTCTTAAAACTGAAGGTAGTCTCTATGAACTGAACACTATACTATCTGGGAAACAAAGTATTCTGAATCTGCCTTCAGTTTTGGCTTCAGAGAGGCTCCAGTTTTGTTTGGTGCTTTAGATTCTTCCTGCCTGAGAGAATGATGAATTTATTTCTCCACAATAACACCATTCTGATGCATGGAATAGAGCCTACCGTTACTTCTCTTCCCTTAAAATGGCCCTTTCCAGAAAAGTTTGAATTCTATCAGACAAGGTAAAAATTTAAACGAAGGTCTTCATTTTCTTATAAAGTATGAAAGCACTAGGCCCTTCTGTGAAAGAGCAGCTGCAACGCCTTCTGCTTGTCTTTAAAGAAAAGAGGAAACTTTCAGTGAAGGAAAACATCCTTGTTACATGCAGCTTTTAACCAGCTGCAGCTCTCTGTCACGTTGCTTGGGCACCCTCCTGGATCTCTCCTTCATCCTTACCACCCACTCAGTGAAGGAAAGAGAAGGAAGGCAACCTAAATGCTTACTGGATGTTATAAAGACAGCATACAGAAAATGAAAGAAATAGTTAAATTCATTCCTTTAATACCAATTTCAAGGCTCCATGTGCCTCCATGGTAACTTTGTATTTTCAGAGAATATATCTAATGGAGAAATTAAACTTTACAACTATTGCACACTAGAACTGCTACTCCTAGGAGAGAAAACTCTGCTTTTCTTTTTTCTTTTCTTTTTAACTAAAACTGTGAACCCATGTCAAGAAAATGCAGCATGGCAGACACAAATTGTAGTTGTTCATGTTCCTGAGGACTTTTACTATGCTACTTTTCTGCAATTTAGGATTTAGAGTGTTTTGTACCATGAAACAAATAAAATTGGTTTTACTTTATGTTTTTAGGACATGAATGAACCTGCAAGCTTTGTTAACGGTGCCATTAACGGCTGTAGAGATGACCACCTAAGCTGGCCACCTTATATGCCCCGTAAGTCTGATCACTGCTTAAAACAGTCTCAGGTCACTTTGGTTAATATATAATTTCTTAAATAATATATGTGACATAAATTATTAAAGTTAGGTAGATAAATCCATATTTGAATTAACTAAATTAACTAACTAAAAGTCACTCTGTTTTCAAAGATTATGAGCACACTTAACTCTAATCTGTTTTGATGAGAAGGGTGACTGCATGGCACTTTTAAAGTCATTTTCACCCCTCCTTATGGGGTGRTAGGTTTGATACTTATTTTATATCTAGGTGCTTTTTTTTGGACATGATCAGGAATGTGGTTCCCAGGGTTTTGCATAGTTTTCTCAGCTGAGTATTGAAATTAATGACTAAAATTTAGAAAATAGCCTCATGTCTCCTCTCATGAGCAGTTATTTACATGTAAATCCTAATCTGAGGACATTTGAAATATCTAGCATTCTTAGTATGGCTTTACCGGTGTGCAGTGGTGCTAACTGGTAATAATTACTAATATTTTTGTTGGAATCCTTTTTGTTGCTTACTGCCTTCTTCAATTATGAGGCATCATTTCTCAGGATTTGCCAGAAAGCTAATATTCAGAATATTCCTCCCAGTTTTCTGTCTATATGGATGAGATAGTAGTGTTAACAAAGATTTGCAATATTTTCTGAAGTAGGATACATTCTGTTTACTTTTTGAGCCTCTTCAATACAGGCATCTAGAACTGAGTTATTAATATTCTTGCAGACACAGATATCTACCCAGAAGCATTAGGAATAAGCAAATTGAGAGAACTCAGAATGCTATTTTTATAAAAATAAATAAATGATGGTATAACTACCAAAGAGATTATGAAAATTAACAAAGTAAATCACTGAAATTATTATTGAATGTTAATTACTAAAATATAAATGTTTTCATTCCCCTTCCATTAGATTTAGGCTCTAGATCAGAGGGATTAATTTTTAAAACCCTGTGCATGGAAGGCCAACAATATCTCTCAGATGGTACTCCGGTTAGACACTACGACGTCCATAACCTTTATGGATGGGCACAAACAAAACCTACCCTAGAGTAAGTTGCATTAATTTGTTATTTCCAAAATATGTTACAAATGTATTATCTGTATCTATATCCTTAGGACTAAAGCTTTCGCCAGTTTATTTAACATGCCTAGCAATTTTTTCTTTTCATCTTAATACTTTCAATTCTTCAATTCAGGTAGAAGTGGAGTTCACTGTTAAGAAGGTTGAAAAGCAGTGCTATAGTTTGCCCTCTGGACTTAAAATTAGAGTGCAATTTAGGCATCTGTAAATCAATATCATTAAAATAAARTTGAATAATGCTGAAATGAAAAGTTTTAAAATATAAATTGTGTTCATAGGCTTTCCTTTTAAGAATTTATTGTCTCAGCTCCAAGGCAAAATTTATCATGTATTTCTTAATGAAAAATATCCAAGGCTATGTTAGGTAACTTCTAATATAGCAATACTGTTTCACTTCTAATTCAATGAATATGCAAGAAGTGCTATTTCTTTACAGTTACTAATGATTTTAAAGTCCTTGGTAACTTTGATAATACCAAAAATAAAGAATATACCAAGGCTACTCACAGTTTTACCAGGTGGATGCTGTATTTCACAGCATTTACTCCATTGCATCACTGTCAGCCAAGGTAGACACAGTGTTGCTGACAGGGCAGGAAAGAATTTGGTTAAAGCCAAATTAAATGTAATTTGTTTTTTGTAAGTAGACAGTAATTTAACACAAACAGGAATATTATCATTGCTTCTGTGTTTAAAGTGTGAACTCAAGTGTAAAGAAATATTTTCTTCTGTTTTTAAGAGGCACTATAACAGAATTGACCGTCATAAATTACACAGCTTATGCAAATATTCTCACACTTGTAAGGTAGAGAAAATCTGTATTAAAAAAGTCACAACTCTGAATTTTTTCTTCATTGCTTATTGGACAAGCAGTTGGGTAACTGGAGAAGTGTTGTAATAATAATTTATTCTAACACTAGATCATCCAAACAGCAAGTTTATTTGCACACAAAACTCACAGAAGCATGTGACCTAAATGGAATTTTTTGCATAACTTCATGTAATTTCTACTCTCCACTAGTTAAAGGTAGCTTCTTGATATTGGCTTAATGTTCTTCTCTAGTAACAAGGCTTTTGTGTAAACTTAAAAGCCAGAACCTTTGAAAGTGAATACTGTAACTATTTTGAGGTATTACTATTTACATATACACTCTAGGCTCAGTTCTAAAGCAGAGTGTCCTGGAAGCACGAGTCAGCAGAACATTTAGGTCATGCTTTCCTTCAACCACATATGCAGCTCTATGCATGATGCATACTTTTTTCACGTTTCTGATGTTGCAATTTCCAAAGCATTGTTTAAATAGAGTAGACCAAGTGAATGCTGGAGGTTTAACTGCCTCTCAGCTTCTTTCTTGTCTCTAAGAGGAGAATGCAGTCAAAAGTCTTCACATCAAGTGGACAACTTTGCCTAGTTCCTCCAGCCTTCCCAGCATCTCAGACCCTTCACAATTGCTAACTTTTCCCTACTCTGTTTTCACAGTGCTATTAGCACTATTAGCATGCTTAAACCTCCAGGCACTGATGCTTACACCAATAAGTATAACTTGTCTCCCAAAGATCCTTGCTCATACTACAGACTGAAACTTTCAGAAGATATGTAGCCCCTTTTCATCCATGCTGTTCCTGTGCCAGAGCATCCGGAAAAGCCACTGATGGAGTCCTGTCTTTATGCTAGCTGTTTCCTTTTTTCCCTGCTAAGTCCCTAAAAGTGCCAGCAAAGCACAAGAAGACCATGATCTGGGAATCTTGAAAGGTGCATTTATTTATCTTTCTCCAGTGAGTCCAGCCTCTGATTGCCTATATGCTCTGAATTTAGTTTGAGTAAGGAGCCTCGTGTAGAGGCAAGGGCCATGCTGAGCAATGGTATCTTGCCAGTGGCATTCCCTAACTTTTACTCTGTTTACGTTTATGTGCTTTTGCCTCTAACTTGGGAGAGAAAAAGGTGTCTTTGGCACACCATGCTTGAATATTTACTACTCCTTGCTCTAAACTTTTGGAGACCAAAAGGTTAGCTAATGCCACGATATTGCACTTCAGTTTGTTCTTTTGTTGGTGTGAGGCCCGTTACCTGCTCAGAGCAGAAGATGTCTGATTTGATATGATTACTTGTAGAGGTCCACGTTGTCCATTTCATATCATCTTTTCTTTGAAATGATTACAGATGAAAGACATTTTTTGTTTCAGTACAGTTTTGGCAAGTCATATTATGCTGGCAAGTTTAATATTCTTGGCACCTCTGTTTTCCCCCTTACTATCTTCTTAGTCTGAATTTTGCTGAGATTATTTTCAACTGTTGCTGTAAATTTTGTGGTATTTTAATAATGGAATGCTGTGCCCTGGATCATGTCATGTAACCCTTAAAAATGTGTAATCTTGTAGCATAATCAGCCTTAACTGGACATCTGTATTTTAGCACCTCCCTGTTCACCATCTAACTATAGGCTGACTGACACTTAATTCTTAGTTTCTGCATATATGTGAATCACAGTGAATCCCAATACAAAACATATCTTGACTGGATGTATGCCTGTTCACACTCACAATATAGTTGCACTTTGCTGTAGGAAGATAAGCCACTAGGTTTATTTTCAGAGGATCTTAAGTAATATCTTTCTGAATTACTTTGATTCTCATGTAATTTGTTTCTTCTACTGTTCACAATGTTAGTGCCTTGCAGCATGTCACAAAGGAGCGTGGAATTGTTGTTACCCGTTCAACATAYCCCAGTAGTGGAAAGTGGGCAGGACACTGGCTTGGTGATAATACTGCAGCCTGGGATCAGCTTGCTAAATCTATTATTGGTAAGTAGAAAGAAAAAGATCTATAATCATTTTTTTTCTGTGCAGTAAATTCCTCTTGATTTATGTGCTTTTAATAGTCATGTGCTTTTATCTGAAGTAAATTACTGAATTCAGCAGTCAGAATTCATGGTCAGTTCCTTTTTGACCCTTTTTACTGCTTATTACAAAACTCTTCACAATTTCTATAGTAATTGGGTTTGCTGTATTGGGCACTGAATGCTCTAATTCCTACTGGCTTCAACCATCCACAACAACCCACAGTCTCCCCCCTACTTGATTCCCACCACATTCCAGTGATCCTGCCCCTGCTGGCCAATATGTGTTCACTTCTGAAGAGCAGCTGTCTGGTCTTTCTGTAATGGAACAACCTGACATATTGGAGAAACTGTGGAATGTCTGTATTTCAATTTTTATTATCTGTGCAACTATTAGCATGACAAAGGAGAGGGGAAAAAAAGCAGTTGTTATTGTTGAATTGTTTTTTCCTTGTAGGTATGATGGAGTTCAGTCTCTTTGGAATATCTTATGTAAGCTAAGCAGTTATTACCTTATATTTAATTATCTTTACTCAGTATAAAAATTTATAGTATTCCAATTGAATTATTTTCTAAACATTCAGACAGGAGCAGATATATGTGGCTTCTTTCAAGATGCACAGTACGAGATGTGTGTTCGCTGGATGGAGCTGGGTGCCTTTTACCCGTATTCAAGGAATCACAATGGGAAAGGAGTAAGGGTGAGTTATGGTTTTGCTAATGGTTGTGTACCTTGCAGCACACATGAACAGATCAGCCAGGACATCGCACAAAGAGACCAGCCCCCCAGAAATGCTCATTCCTAGCAAAATGGTCATTAAAAAATTCTTCTTTGGTTATATGCCATATGCCAGCTCTGTTGTCAGTCTCTGCCTCCATTGTCCGGTTTCCGGAGAGTGTTAAACCTCATAACCTAGAAGTAAGCCTGTGCTGTGTGCTTGGAGTGAATCAAACATCTGTGTATTTGGGTTTTGGTTTTTTTTCCAAGTGTGCTGTTTTTATGTACACACAGCACATCTACAGGACTAAAATACAACACTTTTATGGTAATATACCTTTAAAGGGGAAAAACTGGCCTTTGTGGTCTCATCCCTAATTGCTCATAATTACACAGCAAATCAGAGATTGGGACAGTTCAATAAGATTCTCGGGCAGGTATCTGAAATTACTGTATTTTGCACATTTCACTCCATAAGACATTGGATTTCTTATTTCTTATTATGTAAAGAGGAGGGGAAATACTATCTAAATGTAGGACCTCTCTAGCTAAAGACTGTATTACAGAAATCCATAAAACAAAATAACTGGAAAAACAAAAATAACCGAAACAGTATTTATATTCTAGTTAGAGCTTAACGTCTGGCAGATCACAGGTCTTTGTACAGCATGAATTTAATAGATTGAAGTCTGCTTTTGAAAAATAGTGTGATTTGTCTTGTTGCAGCAGATTAAAAATGCAGATTCCAGGTTATCATATTGCTTCCAGTCTTATCCAATTTACCAAGGTATTATTCAATGTATTCCAGAAAGACTGAAAGTGCTGCTGAGGTCGTCACCAGAGGTTTGTTCTCTTTTTGAAAGCCCTGAGTGCTGCCCTACAGAAAAGATGGATAATATATTTTGTACGTGAGAATGCGTCTCACAGTCGGTTGAGTTTGTATTAAGTTTTTTTAAAGTAGTCCCCCTAGGTTTTTCCTCATCTCCTCCCTTTTTTATTTTCCCTGCTTGTGGCTGACAGTGACATCTACTGTTTTTACCGTCATTTTGTTCTTAAATAAAGAATAAATAAGTGAAGGTGCTCTAAATTACAGGAGGACCAGAAGGTTGCAAGAGTTCACAGAAATTTCCTCAGCTATGTCTTACTGTGATGTTTTGATACATATTTGAGGGTTACTAGTACCACAAGTTATATGAATTTATAGGTGACGTATCAATAGAAAAAAAAAAGATGCTAAATGTGAAGTGCACTGTAAACATTAGCAAATTTTTAACCTAGGTTTTTTTTTTTTTCGTTGCTTCAAAGCAAAATAATACAGCTTGAATAACAGCAGTCTTTTTTTTTTCCTTTTTAGAGGCAAGATCCTGTTGCCTGGAATTCAACATTTGAAGACATTTCCAGAAATGTTCTAAATACAAGATACACCCTGTTGCCCTATCTCTACACATTAATGTATGAAGCCCATGCTCATGGAAACACTGTGATCCGCCCTCTACTCCATGAGTAAGTGTGACTCTTTTTTCTCCATTAATCATGAATTTCCATCACCAGTACTCTCATAAAAAATAATATTTTCCCTCAGCAATTACAACATTTTTTCTTTCAAAATTTGCATGAGACTGAGAACACAAGCTGTCAATATCAAGTCACACTTCTACAGCATTAGTTCTCCATCTCATACTATGCAAATATTTCACAATTTGAAAATTTACTTATCTAGGATTAATGTGTAAATTTTAAGGTTCATTCCTATCATATGTGGTGGTAAGTAACAAAGTTCTGTCTAGTGCTGGAAATATGTAAAATCAAAAAGTAAACGTAGCAAAAACAACTGCATCAGAATTCTAAGCAGAAAAACAAAAAAAAAAGAGGGAGGCAGAATTTTGACATAAATTATGAGCTTTGCAGCAAAACGTGTTTTATTTTGGCCAAATTTATATAGCAGATTAAAAAAAGACAAGTTCATAAGAGACATAAGACCTTATTTGTATCTGGTCAGAAAGGACTGTATGTGCAGAAGTTTAGCTTTTAATATTAATGGTGAAGTCTAATATCTAAGTGTTTGTCTTCAACTAAAGAGCATTGAACCATTTCCATGCATTGACTTGATTCTGTCAAAGTCCCTTAAAAAGAAATACTACAAGTTAGATAATGATTCTCAGGATGGCCAGCAGTTAATTTTGCTATTACTAATACCCACCAAACAAAACTTATCTTTTGAGTTTGATGACCTAAATATACCGAAAAGCAAATGGAAAGAAACAGTAGAAATGAAAACTAAGTAAAAGATTGCATTTCTCTAACTGTTTTCACATTAGGTTCTTTACACATTCTTGGCAAGCATTAATTGATCCATTCATAATTAAATGAGACATATTTTTAATAACTAATCTTGATTACCCATTATTAATAGTAGCATAAATAAAAACGAGGAAATAGTACATTCAATTACCAACGAAAAAGCTTAAATAAGGACACATTTTGTAATGTCTCATAGCTGTTTTGCTACCTTGCAGATTTGTGGAAGACAGAATGACATGGGAAATACATAAACAATTTCTGTGGGGACCTGCATTGCTCATCAGTCCCGTTCTGGAACCAGTAGGTCTTTGAGTACTTAAGTGTTTATGTGTAGGAAAGTATTAGAAGTCACAGTAGCTAGGCTTCACTTTTTGCTTTAATGTACCTAAACCAAAAATGTTTATTTCCAGAATGCTGTGACGGTGGATGCTTACATACCGAATGCCCGCTGGTATGATTACTATACTGTAAGTTGTCTTAAAAACTGACTTACATATTCTTCCTAATGCTGTTTAAACAACAGCGTAGTGTGCTGAGAACAGTGGTGAGGTATGAACCAACTATCCCCTTTCTATTACCATGCATCCAGCACAAGTTCTTAGTGATGTAGCAATTACATCTTGGCTGGCTTCTTGCAAAAAATATCCTTTTAATGTAATATTTTTAATATGACCACGGTAAAAGTAAATTAAAATGTGAAATAATACCTTTAATCTGAAGTATTTCTGTTGACTTTTTTAAACTCTGGAAAGCTATACGTAATTTCTTTACTGAGAATGCTGGAGTAGCAGAAGACAAAACAGTTTTAGCTGCATTAACCTTTCACAGAAATTTAGTAAAGATTTAGATGAAGGAATGACTGACATCAAAAATCACTTCATCTGTCACTAGTTAGTATTTTACTGGACTAAATCTTTTGGTTCAGCTGCTCTCAGCTAGTGTCAAGTCTTTATTTTATGTTTGCAGACATTCGTACCTTATCTTAAAAATATTACGTAGTTACTTCTGCATTAAAAATTTTTGTCATAACAGCTTTTAGTATTTATATGTATACCCTTTACATAACCTTATAACCTTTGCTCTTAAAATAAATTTGTAACTCAAGAGCAATACAACAAGATTAATTTTGCTTTGTTTTGTTTTTTCATATATAGGGTGAATTTATTGGCTTTAGGGGACAGTTCAGAAATTTATCAGCTCCTTTGGAACATATCAACCTTCACATCCGGGGTGGTTACATCCTTGCCACACAAAAGCCTGCTAATACTACTTTTTACAGGTATGATAAGATTAATTAAAAATTTTAAAAATAATTTCATTTTCTTTTCTRCTTTTAAAAGTAAATATGTAATTAAAGCTGTGAAAAATAAATTGCACATTAATTATGTGATGGCAGCTTTCTTCTGGATTCCTTGGTTCAACCTGGGAAAGTAGAGTTTTCTGGTTTAATGTGCACCATACTTGGAAATATGTCCCATTTCATGTAAATATTAGCAGCCTGAAGAGAATCTGCATATATTAGATTCTGCACATTAGCTTCATGGCTATTTTTTGGTTTTAGTTTCCTTCTCATGGTTTCCTTTAAGTTTAGTACTGTGGATTCAAGACTAGTGTCAGTGACAAACTGAGCTGCATACAATATCTATAATGTAAATGGTAACAAATGAGAAACTTAAAATACAATTACCTGAGAAAATTGAGGAAAAATTATTCTATTTTTCATAGCCGAAAAAATCCATTGGGACTTACTGTTGCTTTGAATGATAGTCAGCTTGCTCAAGGTCAACTTTATTGGGATGATGGGGTTCGCATTGGTAAGTACACTGTTTCTTGCTTTCATAATAAATTTATTAATTCCAAGCCTTCAGTGCATAATTGTTGTCTCTCTTTAGCACTGTGACTTGCTAAGGTGAACAAGTAGTATTTTCTTCATAGATATTGTACAATGACTCTACAACAAGGCACAAGCAGCTTAAGTGTGTATTTATTTAAACAGGTAGACCAGAGAAAAGTTATAATAAAATATTTTTTCTTATTTATACACCATAATAATAAATTAGTATTTATAATTCCACAAATAAATAGGATTATTTATAGAATTCATATTTTGTAAAAATAAATTATGCACTGGACCAAGCACAAAATGCGTAATAAGAATATTTTCTCATACTTAATGGAAGCATAACCATAAATTAAGTGGGAAGTTTTAACTAATTTTCTCAATATTAATAAATTTAAATTATCTTCAGGTAAGAGATATTTAAACGTCTCTTATCCTTTATCTTCACAGTGTATTATTCTTGTAATAACCATAAATTGTCACCTGAGACTACTAAAAGTAATGCACAAAATTATTATTTAGTATAATGACGTGTTGGGAAATCTGCAGGATACTGTCAGTGTATTTGGAGGTGCTTCACGTACATCACCACCTGTTATCAGTGGAATTTAGAAATTATGACTATGTTCATTTAGGTTAATGACAAAAGAAATTAACATTAATCACAAGGTGCACTTCAGCAGGATCTCTGTGATCTGTTCTCTATAGAGCCAAAAGGCAAGTACCTAAAATTCCTCTGGTTATTTGAGCTCTTTTGATACCTAAGAATTGAGCTTTTTACTTTACTCTTTTTTTTTAACAGATGCATATGAAGATGGTAGATATCTGCTAACATCATTTAGTGCTACACAGGTATGTAATGTTACCTTTCAGTTTTTGATTACTTTGGGTGATTATTGTTATGTATTTGGCCCAAGGTATTTTAGTTCAGAATTTTTTGTTATTTAGATAGCCTGCCATAACATTAATTCTCTATAATAGACTAGTTCTCATTTAGTATCATAAACTGTTGCAGGTCCATAACTGTTAATTCAAAAAAAAAAAATGTTTGAGATTGCAAGTTTTCTATAAAGTTAACAAACTTGATATCAGAAGGATAAACTCACTTTGCATTATTCATATCAGTATAAATCAGGACAATTTAACTCACTGCGGTCATTTCACAGATGTGCATATATATGTATTAAGTGGCTAGTCCAGCCTGAAACCTCTAAGACAGATACTGGCTCGTATTCCATATCTGGATATAGGAATATTCCATATCTGGTTATACGATTCCAGTGGGAAAGCAGGTTGCAGCTTAACAGTAGACTGACTAGAATCCTAAATGTACACATTTGCTAGTTATTCTGATGTATATGAAGGAGCTGAGAAGGAGTGTATTTGATCAGGATCTAATATAATATAATTAATATTGTATTTTATTAAAAGCAAATTTTAAAAATATTCTGAAGGTATTTATTTCAGCTTATTTTGTGTGTTATGTATTTATGATATTATAATTTTTCATATAATTTTGAACATATAGGTTTATTTTATAAATTATTTTTATAAAATGAAAATATACATCGATGCAAAAATCAAGTAAGTACGAGTACAATGGTATTTTTTTAGTAGTATAATCAGGGTCTCTTTTAAAGATAATTTACTAGTGTCTAATTAAATGAATAAATTTTAGATCATCAATTCATGCATATTTCAAAGCCACACAGTCAAGTGTATGTATCTATATATGACACAAAACCTACTACATCAAATTAGAAAAAGAAGATCATATCCAAACCAAATATATCTAGTCTGGAGTATAGTCAGAGCTAGAAATGGTAAAGTTCTTTCAAATTTCCAAAGAAAAAGAGCAAACTGTCTTAGCCTCCATGCTACTTCTACAGTGCCTCTACTAGTAAACCGTACTACACACTGGCCATATCAGGAGACGTGAATGCACAGGTATTTCACTGTGCCCCACTGAAGCAGTGGAGACAGCACAGTTTATTGTGCCACATATTAGCGTACAATTAAAGACATAGTAGAGACCAGGATTTAGCCAGATTAACAATCCCCCAAAACTGAAGCTCTCAATATTTGACAAATAAATATCAGCATATGGATTAAAAAATAAATAAAAGAACAGAATAAAAGGAAGAAAACAGTAAGGCTCAAGCAGGCTGAGAAAAGCATTCTCTGACATGCAATAGTCAAACAAACAGATCAAATCACTGTTTTTTTTTTTTTTTTTTTTTTTTTCAGAATGCTCTAGAGATCAAGGTTTTGCACCAGGGTTATGCTGATCCAAACAATTTAAAGTTTACTGAAATTAAAATCTTAGGAGTGATGTCAAACGTTCAAAATGTGACAATATCACAGAACAGTGAAGCAGTTGAATCTACTCATAGTCTAGTTTATAACAGCACAAACCAGGTGAGTAGATAACTTAAGGGGAAATGCTGTCTTCACAATTTTGTGTGTGTTCTTAAACATTTGGCATTCAGAGCTCAGCTGTAATATAAAATAAAATATAAAATATAATGAAAAGATTTATTTACTGCAACAAAGACACTGGCATGCTGGAGGTAAGAACTCGGGATACCTCTGCAATAAAAAATTTCTCTTACAGAATTTCTGAAATATTTTCACCAGTCACTACTGCAAGTTTTCAGCAAGACACTAAGCTATAGTTAGCTAATGTTTAAGTTCAACTCTGTTTAATAAATAATAAATATCATGCAATTCATACAGTGGCTCATTTCACTGTAGAAATTATTGTGGAGGAACCCAAATCTCTCCTGACTTTGAAAAGCTGGTAGCTTTTCTCTCTTTTTTTTCACTGATTTTGATAGTTCATTAGCAACCTGTGATATCTGAAAGAAGGAAAAGCAACTACAAGTGCTGAGGCTCTGCATGATCCTGATGTTGTCAGCCTTCTCTGACAGTGTTTGCATTTTCCAACACAATTTGCCCAATAACATCGCTTCTTCTGTCCCATCATATTTAGGCTCTTAGTTGCTCCCTGTGTACAGGGTTCCTACTTGTAGAAGTAAAATCCTAGTCCTTCTGAAGTTATTATCAAAGTTTCCATGAACTTCAGTGTGTCAAGGTTTCGGTCTATSTGAATTGTATGCATCCAGTGCATTTCTTACTGTTTTCCTTTGTGCTCTATCATATATGTTATCATGGAGAAGTCAAGTGACCCAAAGTAATAAAGTCAGGATCTCCTAAAGACAACTGAAATATGCTGGTATAATTGCAGTGCCCTTCAAGACAGCCTCTTATGGAACATCTTCCATGTATGAACAGAACTGCTGTAGCATTTGGTGTTGCCAGTTTTCTCATAAAGTGAGACAACCTAATCTCTTTTATTACTGGCATTTTACCACCTTTTCTACAAAATTCAGTATTCGATTGAGCCTCATTTCTTTTGGCCTTTCAGTGGCAAGCCAAAAATATATAAGCTTTGCAAGTAATGGAAAAGGTGAATTAAGAATGCAAGGAGAAATATTTCTTTTTCCATTTGCTTTTGGATGGAAAAAGAAGGAATGCACAGTTGAAATTAAAATCTGTGCCAAGATTGTGTTTAAACAAAAGGAACATAATCTTTAAATAAAAAGGAAGGGATCAGAGCTCTGGGTTCAGGAATCCAAAATATATGTCAGTTAAAATAACTTCATAGTGATGCAAGCATCAGGGAAATAAGAATAAATTATTGTAATCTGAAATGAGAATCTGCTATCTTCTATATTAACTGTAGAAAAACAAGGCATTTTCAAAAAAGAGTTAGTCATTGCTTGCTTGTTTGTTTTTCAAAGGTCCTGTTAATACAACAGCTTGAACTTGAATTAGGCAGAGACTACACAGTGGAATGGTGCTAGAGTACCTGCAAATAACACTGGTCTGCAAATAACACTCAAGTAACAGGGAAATAACACTGCAAATAACACCTTGGAACTTTCCTATTTTTTAAAAAGGTCTTTCAATTTTCATACTGCTTTTTTAAAAAATCTTAAAATACTTTGTGCTACAAAAATGCAGTAGCTATACTCAGTTCATGGTAAGGCATTATGTGCCTATAAAGTACTTTTTACTATTGTCCAAGGCTAACTGCAAACTATTCATGTGATGCACAATTTGTATTTTAAATATTATGGCACTTGAATATAGCTTCACCTTTCAAACTTAAAATCTGTTATATGATTACCAAAGTAGACATTCTGGCTGATTTTATGTTTTCTGAATTTTATAAAAAAGATGTAGTTGATAATAACTGATGTATATGTGGCTGTAAGTCTACCTACATTTAGCTTCCGTCTTGATTTTAATAGTCTCTGTGTAAGTCACTACTACTGAGAAGTATTTAAAGGCAGTTAAACATGAAATGATGCTTCCAGTTGTTGTTGATCTATAGAATACAAAAGTACTCGCAAAAATCTTTTGAAGTATTTTGTATAACTTTAGCCAGAAACTTGTGTTCTCCAATGTTTTGATCTGAAGCTTTGAAATTAAATTTGATGTTTCAACGTTAACTGAGAAATTTTATTCTCTGAGCTTTTATTTCACTGAAGGAAATATTTTTGTATGCTTACTGTAATAATAATTCATGTTAAAGATATTTTTGTATCTCAAGAATACAGTATGCGATCTAAAGAGTTTGATAAAGTGCATTTTTAATTAAATAAATTGAGAATAATTTCCTGTTAGAGATAGGAGTAATTTCTAGTGACTCTACTTAAAACCTATTTAAAATGCTTCCTATTCCCAAATGCTTCCATATTTGAAGTTTCCTGGCAAAAACTAGGGCAATGGCTAATTTGAGTGCATGGTTCAACAAGGGCAAGTGCAGAGTCCTGCACCTAGGGAGGAATAACCCCATACACCAATACAGGCTGGGGGCTGACCTGCTGGAAAGCAGCTCTCCAGAGAAGGACCTGGGAGTGCTGGTGGATGACAAGCTGACCATGAGACAGCAACATACCCATGTGGCCAGAAAGGCCAATGGTCTCCTTGGGTGCCTTAGGACGAGTGTTGCCAGCAGGTCAAGAGAGGTGATCCTGCCCCTCTACTCAGCCCTGGTGAGGCCACATCTTGAGTCCTGCATCCAGTTCTGGGCTCCCCAGTACAAAGAGACATGGAGCTCCTGGAGAGAGTCCAGTGTAGGGCTACGAAGATGATCAGAGGACTGGAGCATCTGCCCTATGAGGAACGGCTGCGAGAGCTGGGCCTGTTTAGCCTGGAGAAGAGAAGACTGAGGGGGGATGTTATCAATGTGTACAAGTACCTGAAGGGAAGATGTCAAGGGGACGGGGACAAACTCTTTCCAGTTGTCCCATGCGAAAGGACAAGAGGCAATSGGCAAAAACTGAACCACGGGAAGTTCCACCTGAATGTGAGGAGGAATTTCTTTCCTGGGAGAGTGACAGAGCACTGGAAGAGGTTGCCCAGAGAGGTTGTGGAGTCTCCTTTTCCGGAGATACTCCAGGCCCACCTGGTTGCAATCCTTTCTAACACGCTCTAGGTGACCGTGCTTGAGCAGGGAGGTTGGACTAGATGATCTCCAGAGGTCCCTTCCAACTCTACCTATTTTTGATTCTGTGAAAAGAATCAAATGGGCCAAAAGACCTAATCCTCCAACAGGAAAGTATGTGAGTGTGTGTGTCAAGTGCTGCATCATAAAGTTGATAATCATTATGCCTTCAGGCAGCAAATTCACCAGTCTATGGGCTGGCCAAGGCCCACTGGGGCTTCGCTGAGGATTTTGTGGGGCCGTAAACCACTCTACTTCTGGGGCTGTAAGTACATTGGGCTGCATGACATCTGGGGTCTCCTGCGTTGGTGATGCCTCACTGGAGATTTGGTGTGCATGGAAACATAACCATTATGCTTGAACCTGACCAAGGTGTTTACATGAAAGGGTAGCAATGGGCTGCCGAGTTAGGATGGGTTCCCGAGACTATGGGGACAGAAACTCAGCCTGAGGGCGTGGGGGAGTCATCCTTTTGCAAGTGTACTCAAAATGTTACAACTCATGAATAAACTCTGTCTGCTGACTGGAAATTGGATAAACAGTTACAAAAATGCAGAGTAGTGGCTTGTCCCACATAGGTTGACTTTTTCGTTCAAGTGAGAAAAACAAAACTCCCAGTTGTATTGAAAACCATACCTGTGGGAGGAAAAAGCTTTGTACCAGCATCCTATGAAAGAAAATAACATCTATCACTAATACAGTGAGTGCAGAAAAAAAATGTGATGATAGAGTTGCTTACCAGAATGCTGAACAGATGGAAGAGTTAAATATTTGATGGATGGAAGACAAAGCTCCTGGAGAGGTGATAGCTGTTGCACTCTGCTGCTGCAGAGGCTAGTGGCAAGAAGGTGAGAAATGCTCTGTGTCCCACCCCCACCCCCGTTTTATCTACTCTGCCTGCCACTGAGGCACAGCAGGATTCAGGATGGAGATTGGGCTTTGCAGATAAGAGCCCTAGGGCTTTCTAGTGAGGGGAAATGGTGACCAACTACATTTGAAGCTCCTATGAAAGGAAATATTCCAGTCTGGGGAACAAAGAAACTGTTTAATAGCAATCTTTTATCTCTTATCTTGAGAGAGAGAAATTGCTGCTGGGCCTAATTACAAGGGTCGAATAGCCTTAAAACCCAATTGCAAGGGTTATATAAACTCAGAGACGAATTTTGAATTACTAGAGAAGTAGATCCTTTCATGGAGATTAATCAGACATGCCACTAACCTTTCTGACTTGGATGCCTCTCCAAGACCTGTGTTCTTTCTTTCCTCTCTGTCTAGACTCATGCCCTGACCAGGAGCAACTGAACTATAAAAAGCAATTGTGAATCTCTCCGTAACCATAGCAGCAATAGAAGACAGAACCATCCGTGCCTGAACTCTTTTAAATCAAGATGTAAAATGGTTTTGCACTTAATTATTTGCCAACCTCTCAAGTAGGGGCATGTGACGTATAGGTGCCCTAACAGATTTTTTTGAAAAAGAATATAGTTTTAAACTGGGAGGCAGGTATTTCATACTGTGAAACCTGTACTGAAGGAAGCCGCCTGTTTTGCTTGCAAATATGTGTTGTGTTAGGACACTAATTCACCAAAGATCACACGGAACTCACAAGAAGATGTCCTCAGTGTTGGTTATGATCAAACCAATCTTTCTGTGCAGGAAAGAAATGCTTGTAATTAAGGGAAATAAGATTTCTATGTTAACATATTGAACTGGAACAATACTTTGATTTACCACATTTGGATCAATAGGTCAGACAAATATTGATGCTATTAGAATAGAGACTGTTAATTTTAAAAGTTGTTTATATGATATTACAAGTAGTTGGCATCTATGAATAACAGTGTGCACTTCCCCAGTACCCTGTGCTTACTGAAAAGCGTTCCACTGCACACCAAAGGGAATCTGCTGACTTCTGAAAAACTTGTGTATGTCTGATGGTGTCAAGGGGTGGAGTGACAAGTGCTATACAGGTGAGTGTGGCACATCAAATGGTGCATCCCATAGAAAAGGAGTTTGCTGCGGGGTGCTCCCCAAGAGTAAACAAACCCTGGGTGCACTGCAACCAGCATCACCACATTGTGGGGTTGCTGCAGCTTGGGGTTCCTCTAGTGACCTCATGGTTGACCAGTCCAGACGAAAGAGAAGTGACACTGCAGACCCACACTGTAGACACCTCAGTGCTGTGGAGCCATTCCCCACAGAACATCTGTTAATGGGCACGTTGATATCCACTGAGCAGTGCTGTGTGCTAAGCAGGAGGTGACCTGCTGATGCACACGCTGGTATTTGCTAGAGCCATGTTGTCTTTGTATGGCCTGGCCTGGCATTGTTTTGACTGGATATAAAAGAGAGAGAGCCATGTACACTTGTTGTGGACTCTGACCCAGAGTCAGCTGGCCTGTGGACCTGACGATCCACCCACGGGAATATCCTTGATAACAACAGTGTGATGAGGAGAAAAGGGGAAAAATGGGACTGGAAGTGTGGCCTATATTGGGTGAGAGTGGTTGCTGTACCATGCACCCATGATTGTGCTGCAGAGCTCTTATATATACATATACATATACATATACATATACATATACATATACATATACATATACATATACATATATATTCTGTTCTGTTACATTTCTAGCTTTACTATACCTTCATGTTTGTTATAATCTCTTAGCTCTAATAAACTCTCTCACTTGACAAATGATGATCTCTTGAGTTCAGTGCAACTAACCCTGGCATCTAAAAGAATTCTGGACACCCCTCTAATGGCATGTCACAGGTATGAATGGCAGCAGCACACCCGAACCAAGCATTATTGCAGAAAATTGTGGAGCCATCTGTAAACTAAGTACCCTCATGTGAGGAGGTGAATGAAGGGGCTTCTTTAAGAGGTAAGTCTGGGGATTATCATCTAAAATAGGATAGGGAAAAGATAGTGGAGTGAGGACAAAATGTTGGGAACTAGAGGGCAAACTTGGTCAATGATGGCAGCAATACCAAGGACTGAGCATTGGGTTGTGCACAGTCCTCCAGAAAGGAAACATTGCAAAAGACATCCCAGAGAAGGGGATGCAGAACTGTAAGTGTGAGAGGACAATCCATGGTGAGTTTGTCAATGTCAGGAAGGGCAAGAAAAGTGACAAGTAAGGCATGAGGCCTTGCGCACCCCTTGCTACCAAAATGAATGCTTCAGGAGTGGAATCTTTACAGCCTCTTTTCTGGAATAGGTCTCACCATGCTTCATGCTCACTCTATTGGACTCTGAGCTCCAGTCTACCAGTGGGGGTGAGGGGAGCCTAAGTAGTGGTTCTGTTGAATGTTTTAGAACAGAAGTATAAGGTTAGAGCTTTTTGGTGAGTATTGTTCCTGTCCCAGGTGGAGCGCTTATGCAGTAGGAATACAAAGGGCAAGCTAGTTGGCTAAAACAAGGAATATGGGAATGTCAGAAATTTAAAGTACTAAGAAGTCTCTGCAGGCTGTGCTTAGAGAAAGGAGTAGGTAAAGGTATGACAGACTGTAAAACATTTTCAGGGATTCTTTTAGTACCAGCACACGGGGAAACCTGTAAGCTGATTATGTTCTGGATAGCACCCTGACATTTGTCAGGAGGAGTGGAAAGATCCCAGCATTCCTTAAGGATTGAAATCAACAGCATCATATCTTGTGTAACAGATTCATGTATTGGGCCACCCAACAGGACATCATCAATAGACTGGTGATGAGAGATATCATGAGTGGGGATATGAACTGAAATGAGCAGCATTTCAGTTAATGCTGCAACTAAGAGATTGTGAGAGATAGTWGGATTGTGGCAATAGGCTTGAGACAAAGTGGCAAATTAAACAGTAGTAAACTAAACAGTTCTCTGCAGTAAAAGAGTACTGAATGGCATCCAAACTAAAATCAAAATAAGCCTGGTTGTCTGAGTGGATTAGGCACTGGAGAAACTTATCTTTAAAGTCTAACTCCACTGTCCATATATAAGAGGCGAGGCAGATGGCATTGAGTACCTTGGCAGCTATGGGAACTGCTACATGGAGAGAAGAGGTAAATTTATACCTTGGTGCAGTTGCCAAGAGCCATTGGGTTTGCACATGGGCCAGACAGTGCTTATAAGAAGGAGAGTGGGTACAGACAATTACTCCCTGCTCCTGTGAGAGGAGGGAAGTGATCTGTTTCCAGGCTTGCAGGTTTTGGGGAGTATTGCAGATTAACAGCATGGATCACAGAAGGTAGGGGAGGTGCTTCTCCAATTACCCAGGGTAGTGGGATGTTTGGTTCAGAGACACCGAGGGATCATATATTCCCTTGAGCATCATGGAAGGTTTGACCTCTAATTAAGTTCATATCTAGGAYGTTGGAGACCCCCAAAAGTTCACTTCTTTGGACTTTACATCCATTAGGGTGTTACTTGTTAATAATAGAAATGTGAGCACCTGTATGAATAAGAAAGCACAGATGCTACTTGCCAGTAATGGTGACGTCTATTTCCAGATCAGAGGACCCTATAAGCTGCAACCTCCATATCACCTCAGAAGATCATCAAGTTTTGGCCTGCAGTGTTAGATAACAAGGGGCTGGGAGACTCCTGGCCTCTGGATTCCCAGCTGGAGGAGTGGTGGGAGGGGCGTTTGGAACTTTACTTCTGGCCAAGGAACAGGTATGGCACAATGAGTGCTGGCAAAAGCCAGTAGTACTGATACTGGTACATGACTTGCCCATTCAGGAATGCCCAAAGCTAAGCAGCCTTTCCAAGCTTCCAGTCAGTTGGAGTCGGGGTTTTTATGAAAGCGTTTGGAGGGATTTTTGACCATATTTTTACAGTTGCAGTGGCTGCATCCTCGGGATGGTAGGAAGATAAAAGAATGAGTATGGACGAGACTACCTTTTGCAAGCAGCAGCCATGTGGGGCTAGAAACACCTCAGAATCACAGAGTGGCTGAGGTTGGAAGGAACCTTTAAAGATCATCTAGTTCAAACCTCCTGCTCAAGCATGGTCACCAAGCATGTTGTCCAGTACCCTGTCCAGGCAGCTTTTGAGTATCTCCAAGGATGCAGACTCCACCACCTCTCTGGGCAACCTTTTCCAGTGCTCAGTCACCCCCAACAGGAAAATAGATTCAGAAGGATCTTCCTGAGATTCTGTTTAGGGCTGTTGACTCTTGTCTTGTCGCTGGACACCTCTGAAAAGAGTCTCACTCCATCCTCTTTACACCCTCACTTCAGATATTTAAAAACTTTCACAAGATCTTTCCTCAGTCTTCTCTTCTCCAGGCTGAACAGTCACAGTTCTCTCAGCCTTTCTTCACATGAGAGATGCTCTAGACCCTTAAGCATCTTACTGGCCTTCCACTGGACTTGTTGCTCCATCTCTCTTCTACTGGAGAGTGCAGAATTGGATCCAGTACTCCAGGTGTGACCTCATCAGTGCTAACTAGAGGGGAAACACCACTTCCCTCAAACTGCTGTCAATGCACTTCCTGATGCAGTTCAGGAGGCCATTGGCCTCCTTTGCCACAAAGGCGCACTGCTGGCTCATGGTCAACCAGCTGTGCACCAGGACTCCCAGGTCTTTCCATAAGTAATGTCAAGAGGAAGGAGTATAACCAATATGCCCAGCAATAATCTGCAGAGAGCAATGAGTCCAACCCACTGGAGTGGTCACTAAGCCTAGATACCAATCCTTTCCTCCCTACGCACTGGGACCAAGTAAGAACTGCTTCAAGTTCTCCGAGATAGTTGGCATTCACTTTTTTTTCAGCCCCAGAGGTACACAGCATTGCCTGCTGAAGACAAGAAACACAACACAGACAGAAGAAGAAATCTTAATCTAGGTGCTAATCAATGGCAATTCTGTGCCACTTGAAGGCAGTCAAGAGAGAATAAATAAATAAATAAAAGAATCTGAAAATTCTCGATTTCAGAGAGTTGAGATGAGGACAAAAAGCCAGTAGAGGGAGTCCACCTTCAGATTGCTTTCACCAGACCCAGGGGCATGATTAGATAATGCTCAAGAGGACCAGCTGCAACCCACCCCTCCACTCCCTGCCTGGCAAGAGAGCACCTCCTGCTTTTGCAGTGATAATAATCAGTTCTTTATCGTCCTGTAAATGCTTCTCCCTGTGCTTCTTACCCACATAGCAAGCACCACCAAGTATCAATTAAAGCAGCATGATGTGCAGAGCTGTGAAGTAAGTGTCCCATCTCCATGGCCCCATTCCCCAGCATTAGCTCAAGCTCCAGCACAGTGTTGCTAGCAGGATTGATGCAGTGTCATCTTCAGTGCAGCAAACCCCATCTTCCAAGCCAGCCTAATTCAATTTGGCTGACTGCAGCAATGAGAGGTTGCCAGAGCTCAGCTGTGAGGCTGAACCTTGGGAGAGTACTATGCCACACAGCTCCGCAACATGAGCATGCCCAGTGTCACCCCACTGTCACTGCCAAGGGCCCTGTCATATAGGTATGGGTCTTCATGCAACTGAAACAACTCCTAATCAAGTACTGTCTCATACAGTTTTGTGATTTGATAGATAAGGAAGTGCCCAAAGATCTGGAAAAAATCAGCAGGACATTAAAACCATTAACAATGAAAGATGAAGCTTCTTAGAGTGTTATTTTACCTCTGCAGCCAGTGGAAAGTCAATCCTGCTGATTTGGCTTCTTTGTCATGTTCCCAAGCATGTATATGAACAGTGCAATGCTTATTGCTGTCCCTCCTCACAAACACAAGCTGGCACTCCTCAGAAACAGAGGCATTTTTTCCAGTGYACTAACATTCAAAAACATACTTTTCTGATATTATATATTGGCCTCTTTTTTTTTTTTGTAAAGGTCCTTCTTTATTGGACATAGAATATTGTTCTCTGGAGCTGGGAGTATGTTTCTTGTTAGACATCTAGAATCTTTCACCCTCTCCAGTCTTCCAGTCTACCCCAACCCCAAATGTTCAAACAACTGAAAGGAGTGCTGCAGGCCTCTTGAAAGAGGGAGACCTCAATCATAGGTTCACTCACAGGCATAAAAAATCAGGCCATGTCACTGGGAAAAAAACTCAGACAGCAAACCACCAGTTTAAGTGATACCCAGCAAAGTTTTACCTTAGGGGCAACTGAACCTGATTAACTGTAGGAACTAGGGCATGTCCCCTCCTTGGGCCAGTGAGAGGAGAGGTTGCTTCTTTGATCCTGTTCCTAGCTCCAGCCTGGATATGTGCAAATACACACACACACACACACACACACGCATGCACGCACACACACACAGAGCCAATAAGGACACAGCCCATGGCACCACAGCAGGAAGACTAGCACAGATAGGAGGGTGACACCTCAACAGGTACCCACAAAAGCCCACTCAGCACAAATACCCTGACCCTGGTTCTGCAGAGACCCTGCCAAGGTCTCCCCTGTCTGACATGCTGGCTGGTCCAACTGGAAGTTGCCCAGTTGCCCACACACATGCGCACATGCACCTGCGCATACAGGCACAGAGCATAGATCTCTCCAGAAGTCAGCACCCAGATCTCCTATCCTGCTCAGCAGCTAGTCCAGCTTAAAGTTCACTGCTGTTCTTGAACACAGGCTCAGAACAGGGAGCACAGTTACACAGAAGAAACAGGATTTAATACCAATTTAGGACAGATTGCTGTGATCATGCAAAGTGCTCCATCAGGCAAGTGTACTGACTAGCCCTTGCTTACATGCTATTGGCCCCTTTTCTCCTTTTTATTCCTATTTTCCCAAGCTTGTTTCTCTCCTGTCTGTCCTGAGTCCTCCCTTTCTTTTGTGTCTGTTCCCCTAAACATCCCATAATTGGTTTCATACAGTTCCCAAATTCCATCTGCTCCACATCAAAATTTTTGTCCCCTTGCATCCTATAGTTGTCCTTTATCCCTTTGGACCATAATTCCCCTTAATCTGCATGGCATTCCTGGGAAAGAGATGTTTTCACTGAGTCACCTTGTTGGGTTGTGTATGCAGTTACAATGGAGTAACAGTTACAATGGTGTAACTGTTCTTCTAATATGATCTTAGGAACAACCTGTAGAGTGCTCTGTTTTCACCAAGTAGGTTACTGGGGACTTTCTATCACCATTCCTTTGATCATTCTGCCTCTCCCTTCCTCTCCCATTCTCTCAAGACCTTTGTGTTTAATTTGATTAGTCTTTACTTAGAAAGCTAAACGCTTTCTTAAGCAGGTGCACACGAGGAGGGTGGTTCCTATCTTACATCTTCAGTCTTTTTTTCCCCTTTTCTTTCTTTGAAGGCCACTCTCAGCTATGATGAACAGGAGCAGGAGCAGCTAGTATAAGAACTGCTGCCTCCTTCCTCCTCAGCTAAGCTCAAATTTTGAAGCATTCCATAAAATCTGTGTTGACCTGAGGACAGGGAAACACATGTAGCATTGGGCACCATATTCACTCCTGGACATTGGAGAAACAGGATATGTTAGTCGATCTGAGCAAAGCAGGCCCACAACCTTCTCTGATTCCCTTTGTCCCAGACACATCTAAGCACAGGGCACAGGGAGCCCCCAGTCTGCCTTGCTCCTGAGGGGACAAGCCAGTTCAGCTAAGCACTGGGGTTCCTGGAGGGGGCAGTGTTAGAGCTCAGAGGTGCATGGTGGTACTGCATGAGGTCAAACAGCTGGGGGATTCTGAGATCACTGAGGTTGTATCAGAATGGCCATCCAATTGTGGTAGGGCCTCCTGGTGACATGGGCTCTTTCTTACCTAATGGCTGGGGTTAACAGGAAGGTGAAGTTTCCATTGGAGGAGTACGCGGCAGCTTCCCACATGTGAGGATGTTTCTGCCAGAGGAGTAACAGTGACTTCAGGCACCCGCTTATGTGGCTCATTTCCAGGGAAAATCTAAGGATGGGCTTTCCTTGGAAATTAGGACCAGTGCAAGCATCACTTCTTATCTTGAAGAAAAGTGGTCCCTTAACTACCAATGTGGAAAGCTGAGATGTTTCTTGTGTGCCAGGAGCAGAGAGTTGCCACTTTCTGGTTGTGTAGAGCTACAGCTGACACCTGGCAGATGGGTAGGACAAATGTGCTCCTGGCCTCAGATGGAAAAATGTGGCCAAGAGCCCAGGGCATACTGCTGAGTTCAGCACTCAGAGAAGCAAAAGCAACACTGTTTAATAAATATAAGCTATTGGCACTGGTTGTTATTAATGCATCCCTCAACAGAGCAACTGCTTCTATCTGTATTGTATGTAACTCAGTGCACAGGGAGGAAAGACTTGGTATCTCAGCTTAGTGACCAGTGCACTGCCACAATGAAGCATCACCCTGGAAAAAAATGTGGTATTTGCTACTGTTTGCACAGTGCCTTGAAAACATCATGAACTGAAAAGGGTCTTTCGACTGGCTGTCCAGAGCTTGATTTTCAACATGCATTGTGAAGAGTCCCTTCCCACAGAGCTGGAAGTTATCCATTGCTAGGGACCATGAGAGCCACATTCTGAGAGGTGATTTGGACTCTGCTGTTCCCTAGGTTGGGCTATGAMAGAGGTAAAATTGGAAGGGAGGTCAGAACATTGGCATGAGAGCTTGGCTGTCTGCAACTCAGCAGAAAGTTTCCCTTGATTGCTGAGTCAGGCCTTTGCTGGGACCTCAGGGATGGCTCAGGTAGGAGCAATGAGCAGCTCTCACCCCTGCCTAGGGGTGGAGATGTGTTACGCTGGTGAGGTGTGTTCTGAAGACATAGTGCTCAGAGGTTTGGTATCAGAGATCCCACTAACTCTGGACAAATGCAGAAGATGTGGCCTGTAGTCAAGGCAAATTTCAACAGAAGATACATAGACAGAAATAAATTCAGATTACTGCAAAGTTAGATTATGCAGCTAGTGCCTTCTTTAGGCCAACCGACATGAGCAAGGTTGAAATGTAGGAGGAGGGAAGGGTACTGTGAAATAGAGTCTCACAAAATTAGGCCAGAGAAGGCATGAATTGGGCTGAGCTCTGAGCAAAGGGTCAAAGTCTGACTGAAAGCAATGGGAAAAACCATGGAAAAAATCATTCTGCATTTGCAAAGACTAAAAGCTYTGTGGACAGCGATGCATGGAAAGCAGCAGAGTAGGTGAGGTGGCATAGGAGGCTCTCAAGAACATAAGCTACACCCAGGCTAGAAAAGCCCTTCTTAGACTAGCCTCCAGACACATAGAAGAAAACATTAAGAGGCTACCATGGACTAATGAGACATGCCATGGATAGCAAAACACCTTGGAAGATGTCACCAGGCCCCTATGGCTTTATCTGTGGGGGAACATGAAAGGGTCCAAGGAGGGGAGCTGTGATATGCAGTAACAAATCTCTCTGGAGCTTCCTTCCCCAAGTACTGAGCAACATCAAGGATCATCAGTGTGCAGCATGGCAAGGAAAACTGAAGTCTCAAATTAGAGATGGAAAGTTCTCGACTTGTGACGAAAAGAGGGAGGTGACTGGCACTCGCATTTAGGTATCTTCAGTAATGTCTCAAGGAGACTGGATTGCAGGCAGAGGGAAATAGAGACCAACTGAGCATACAAGAAAGAATGAAACCAGAGTAAGTGTGGGTGGAGAGGAATAAGGATGATCTGTGGGAAAATGGAGGGAAAGGGAGGAAACCTAAGGGTGCATGGAGGGGAAAGGAGCTAACCTAAGGACCCGTGGAAGGGAATGCAGCTGATCTGAACTCATTATTGTACTCAGATATCCCCTTTTCTGCCCCCAAATACCCTTTCCACAGTCTACTATTCCTTTCCCTGTGCTTAAGGATGTTCCCTTCAAGACACAAGTAAACCCCTCACACACCCAAAACCCCCCTCCCATTCCCACATACCATCTTCCTGCATCCAACCAGCCCCCTTCCATGCCCTAATGCCCTATCATACCATCCCACACCCAGCTATATCCAAATACCCGCTCCTGCGCCCAGATACCCCCTTCTGCATGCAAATACCCATCTCTCACACCCAAATACCCCACTAACTGTACCCAAATATCTCTTGCTTGCATTCAGATATCCTCTGCACCCAAATGAACCCCTAGGCCCACACTCGCATCCAAGTACACTTTTCCTGCATGTAAATACACACACGTGGGCGAGTGCACGCACTCTCTCTCTCTCTCTCTCTCACACACACACACACACACACACACAGACACACACACCATTGCCTGCACTCTGGTTTCTCTCCTCCACCCCTGCCGCCGCTTCCGCCCCGCCTCTGCCGCCCGCCCCCGACGCAGCCGCCGCTCGGGCCGCGCCTCCCGGGAGCCGCGGGCCGAGGTGGGCCCGCATCGAGGCCATGCTGGGCAAGGACTACATGCTGGCCATCATCCTGGTCAACTGCGACGGTAGTGGGGCCGGGTTGCGGGGTGGGAGGGGAGGGCCACGGCTGCTGGAGGGGCGGCGGCCATGCTCCCGGGTGGCCCAGCCTGCGGTGGGGTGCGGGGGTGCCAGGAGCTGTGTCCGCTGCGGGGTGCCGCGCTGGCGGGGATCGTTGCCGGGGCCGGGGAGGGCTGCAGGCGCGGCCGGGGGGCGCGGGCGGGCGGGCGTGGCGCCCGCCGCTGTCCGCAGTGCTGAGCGGGCGCGGCCTGCGGGAGCGGCCCCGGCCTCCGCGCTGCTGCCCGGCGCTGCGGACGCTCCAGGCGGGGGAGCCAGCGGGGGCTTCAGCGCTTTTCCCCGCGGGACCTTTCAAGGGCAAGGAAGGCGTTTTTTTGTCTAAGCCCCTGCTGGCGCAGGGTTGTGTGCTGCCAGCCTGGCACGGGGTCCAACTAGCCCTGGGAGGCCCCAGTCCAGCCAGGTGCTAGGGGGTGGGGGCACGCAGAACCCCCGAGGTAGCCGGGGTCAGGACCCATCGCAAGCTCTGGGGAGACCAGCCAGGTCCTTGCAAGACGGACAGAGACAGAGGCCTGAGGGCTGGGGTGTCTGGCTCAGCAATGGGTTGCCAGGCTCTTTGCCCCCTTGGCACCTGCAGTGGACACCTCTGGCTCCAGACCTTCACTGTCCACACCTTCATTTTCTTCCCACTTCTCATCATCCCCGTGCTGCCCAGAGCAAAGGCATCAGCAGGACCTAATGACTATGGGAGAGGGACAATCACCCTCACCCTGAACCAAGAAGGGCCACTCMCTGCTCTGTGGACAGGACTCTGAGAGTAGACTTGGGGCAGGAGACTGCTGCACTGTGCTGTGCCATGGCTGGGTCCACCTGCTGTGTGAGCAGGTCTGGAGGCCAGCAGGGCATGGGAAGCAGAGTGTGGCCCATCACTGGCTTTGATGGATTACCCACCATCTCTCCCTCCCAGTAGCACAGCTCAAGGGGATAAGTGCCCAGAAGAGGCATGCCGACCTCTGAATATTTTTAGCTGTATTCCCAGGAGCAGACCGCATTACAGTTCTGCACCAGAGGCCCATTTCTGTGACCTCACTGGGGCTTGGGGGTGTGAGGAGGAGGGGGTTAATCTGTCCCTCTCCCTGCCCCCACAGCCCTCCAAGGGCACTTTCTCCCTCCCAGAGGTCCATCCCCAACCCTTTCCTGTGGCAAATATGAGAGAAGCCAAGCTTGAGCATCTAAGGGTGTTGGCAGAGGGCTGGTGACTGCATGCTGGCAGCAAGATCCCTGGCCAGGCAGCCCTGTGGCCCTACCAGGGTACCTCTGCACTGTGCCTTCTCCCCTGGGCACTGCACTGTGCCCATGTTAGGTCACCCCCTCCTTCCAGCTGCAGTGAGACAACTGCCTGCATTGGTCACAGTGCCAGGACTCCTGGGGTCTGTACCAACACTAACCTAGAGAGGGCGCATTGTCTAGTGGGTAGAGCAAGGCATTATGCCACTGCTGCCCTTGAGTCTGACCCCGACAGTGGCACATCTCTCCCATGACCGGTGGGCAAGGCTCCCAGGTGGCTCTGAGCTTTCCAAGCAACCTCCTCCTTCCCCACCTCCCCCATGAAGGGTGCCATGTGCTTTGGTTGGCAGCAGATGGAAGGCTCTTCTTGGGAGGAGGGATTGCCACCCACGCTCTGCTCCACGAGCAGTGAGGACTGACAGGGCTGGCCTGAGCTAAGCTGTGCCCTGCTCCTGCAGCCTCTCTGGTACCTCTCAAGGTCTTCTTGTTCAGAATTTCTCTTCCTAGCCATGTGCACTGGGGCACCATATCTGACCCTAGGGGCAGCCGTAGTTCCCTCCTGTCTGAAGCCACTTGCTTCTCAGACCCTCTTGCAGCTGAAAGCAGTTGTAGCAACTTTTTCCCCATCCCACACTCTCCTTCTGCCTAGACAACCTCTGGAGTGACCAGAGCCTGGAGACAGACCCTGACCTCCCTGCAGGCTGGAGGAAAATTCGTGATTCTCTGGGCACCTACTATTGGCATGTACCAACCGGCACGACACAGTGGCAGCACCCAGCATGTACTGCTGGCCCAGGCGGGAGCCTGCAGCCTTATGGAGAGGAAATGCTCCAGCAAATGGTAGGAGACATGTGCAGGGAAGTGAAGGCTGGTGTTGGATCCCCTCACTGGGAATAAGCAGCTCAGAATGGCTAGCCCAAGCCTGGTAGGAGCCCACTACAGAGGGGCTGGTGAAGGACGCACTGGGTGGCTCTAGTCCAGCCTCCCCTTGGAATGAGACTGTTTCCATCATGCCAAGGGCCTGCTCAGTCCTTTCCTGGCTGGGGGTAACTCCTTTGTGGGGCTCTGTGATGGCCCTTGTTGGCCCCATCCTGGCACTTCCTGAAGTCCCCTTGGGTTAAGTCTTTGCTCGCCTGGTAGGGAGGCCACATGCACAAGGCACCTGCAGATACGTGCTCCTCTCCAGCAACCCCTCTCACTGCCCTCATCCCCTTCCTTTTCCTCTCCCAGGATCGCCAGGCCTCCACAGTGAACCACCTCTTGAAGGACAGGCCCATTCCCAGCCCTATGGCTTCACTGTCCAGGAGGTAGGGTTATCCATACACTCTGCTAACACGGCGCTTTGGGGGGTTTGGGAACATGGGACAGTGGGGACTTTGGAGAATGAAGCAGTGAACACCCTTTCGCCCACTGCTGGGTGCTGGTCCTCAGCATCCTCCCTCAGAGCAGCCACATGGATTGCAGTCAGACAAATTGACCTGGGCACCCTCATCAGATGCTCCATGGCTCGTAGCATGCGGGGGTGGGGCTCCTGCTGCCAAGGCACCCTGGCACTTCTCAAGGCACTAGTGCCCAGAGACAGTGCTACTGAGCAGAAGTCTTGCTCACCTCACCGCCCCATCCCTTTGCAGGACCTCACTGCCCTGGCATGGAGATGACTTCCAACACACTGCTGAGCCTGGCTCCAAGGTACTTCATACAGAGGCGGGGGTCCTGGCACACTGGGAGGCTCTTGCCCCTGTCTCAGAGCACCTGGACGAGTGGCACTGAGGCACCACGTAGAGGGATGGAGGGCAGCAGGGAGTACCTGGCAGCTGGCAAGCATGGGGATGGAGGCAAGGGCAGTGATGGTTATGCTGACCTGGCATGCAAACCTCATGTGCCCCTGCTCAGTGCTTTGCCGTGCGCTCGCTGGGCTGGGTTGAGATCCCTGAGGAAGACCTAGCACCTGGTAAGAGCAGCATTGCCGTCAACAACTGCATCCAGCAGCTCTCCAACAGCAAAAGCCGGGGCCACGACTCTGCAGGCAGCTGGGATGAGGTGAGGAACAGAGACAGTATTGCTGGGGAGGTTCCCGCAGCCGTGTCCAGGGGCCAGCAATGCTGCAGCTGGTTGTCCCCACATATGGGGACATATGCCTGGGGAGCCCGGGAAGCCCAGGGACCAGAGCCACTGGCAGAGCGAGCTCTCTCCACACCCAGGTCAAAGACGGCAGTGCCCAGTTGTGGGGCAGGCCAGACTGTTGGGGTTTTCCCTGAACAAAAGGACAGTGCCAGGAGATGCCTACATGGCAGGGCCTGTCCCCACACACGAGGGTTGTATCAGGGGCACCCCGGTATGAGGCAGGGCAGGTGGACAGAGTTGTCCCACACTTCAGGAATATACTGGGAGGTGTCAAGGTGCAAACAGGGTGGGTGGATGGGGTTGTCCCTGCACACAAGACCAGTGCCAGGGTGCCCAGGTATGGGGCAGGTGAGGTGGCTGTGACTGGCCTGCCAGCAGGCTGAGGGTACCCCCGGCTCTCCACAGGGTCAGAACTTGGTGATGATCCTGAAGAAGGACACCATGAGCTTGGTGGACCCCCTGGACCACAGCCTCATCCACTGCCAGCCCATCCTCAACATCCGTGTCTGGGGTGTTGGCTGCAACAATGGCAGGTGCCGGGGGCAGGGGCCCCTCCATGGCAGGCAGCGGCACAGCCCATGGGCTATGGGATGCCCCTGCACCTGGGAGCCATGCCATGGCCTAGTACCCAGGGGACTTCAGCAGCCCTGGCTCTGCTCACTTGGGATGGCGAGACCCATGCAGTAACCTGTCTGCTCTCCTCTCTCCTGATTGCCATGGTGGATGCAGGGACAGGTAAGGTGGTGGGGGGCTATGAGGCCACATGAGGCATTGCCTCCACCAGGTTCTCCCTCACCTGCCCTTGATCTTGCAGGGACTTTGCATTTGTGGCCAATGACAAGGATACCTGCGTGCTCAAGTGTCACGTCTTCCACTGCAACGTGCCTGCCAAGGGCATTGCTAAGGCGCTGCATGAGATGTGCTCAAAGGTGGGGTGCCAGGGCCTGTGGTCGCAGGCAGGCTGAGCCCACTCCCAGCCCTGGTAGACAGAGTGGCAGAGTTCCTGGGGACATATCTGGGCATGATCCCATGGTTTCAGGGTGGAGGGAGGTCACAGGGCTTTCTGGCTCTACCAGCCAGCACACACCTCGGTTGCCAGCTCAGTGTGCTGCCCACCACCACTGAAGAGGGGCTGAGAGGTACTTGGGCACCCCTGAAAGTACAGAGCCCCATGTGATGTTGTCTCCTGCAGATCATGGCTGAGCGAGCAGCAGCAAGCAGCAGCCTCCCGCGCGCCATCACCTGGGAGTCCATATCCCCCAACGACCTGCCGCTGCAAGGTATCGTCCCTCGGGCACCCTGGTGACCCCCTGTGAGGGCCAGCCACCATGCTCCCTGTGTCCACAGCCCTATGCACTGCTGCTCCAGCATGGACAGGCCTGGGCTCAGTGGGGCCGTGCTGCACTTGGCCACCAGAACCCCTTGTCCTGTCTGGATGCATCTTCAGGGGCTTTGGGGATCCTGGGGCTGTGTGCACGGCAGTCCCAGGCATCTCGCCTATCTTGGCAGTGGATATCCTGGACGCTGTGAGACAGTCGATCCAGAAGTACGAGGCGCTGTACATTGGCAGCTTGCCCGTGCCCAGGGCCATGGGTAAGTGGTGTTGTCCCTCACAGTGGCTCAGGGATGCTCAAGAAACGTCTCCTTGTAGGAGAGACCAAGTGAGATCTGCACAGGCCAGGAGTCCTGCACATGAGGCCTCAGTGCTGCCACCCAGCAGCACCCGTCCACTTGCCTCACTGGGGCAGGGACCGCCAGCGGTGTCTCTCACCCCACCAGGGATGGACGTGCTGAATGAGGCCATTGAGAAGCTGACAAGAGGCCCTGGGCGGGAGCGCTGGACACCCTCCCTCATCAGCGTGTCAGACACGGCCATGAGGGTGCACTTGGCACAGGTGGGGCCCAGGGGGCTCAGTGCTGGGTAGCATCTCCTGGGTAGCAGCTCCTGCGGCGTGGCTGAGCCCTGGGTACGGTGGGGAGGGGGTAGGGTTGGCGCATGACAGATGGCCCCATGTCCCTGGCAAGGAGGACAGGGAAGAGGCTCACATCTGGGAGTGCCAGGTTCGCTACGTGACCTTCATTGGGGTGGGCAGGGACGTGCACACCTTCGCCCTCATCGTGGACATGGGACAGCACTTCCAGTGCACGGCGTTCTGGTGTGAGCCTGATGCTGGCACCATCTCAGAGGCGGTGCAGGCGGCTTGCATGGTGAGTGGGGCCCCGGGGCACCACTGAACACCTCCCTGTGCCCCCAAAGGGTGCCATCATCACTTCTCCCCCATCACGGGTCCCCTCTCAACCCCGCTGGTGCCGTCCCCACGTCCCGCCATCCCGTCCCCCCTGTCATGGGTCCCTCCTTGGCCCTGCTGGGTGCCATCTCCATGTCCCACTGTCATGGGTCCCTCTGCAGCTCTACCAGTGTTGTCCCCATGTCCCCACCGCTGCAGGTCCCCTCAGCTCTGCTGGGTGCCATCCCCACATCCCGTCGTCGGTCCCCCCGCAGCCCTGCTGGTGTGGTCCCAACACCCTCCCGTCGCGGGTCCCCTTGGTGCCATCCCCACGTCCCGCCGTCACAGTACCCGGCAGCCCTGCCACTGCCATCTCCACATCCCGCCGTCACCAGTCCTGCCGCAGTCCCCATGTCCCCTCCATTGCGGGTCCCTCCGCATCCCTGCTGGCGCCGTCCCCACGCCGCGCGTGTCGCCTCCCCGCAGGTGCAGTACCAGAAGTGCCTGGTGGCCGCGGCGAAGGGCGCAGCAGCGCGGGCCCGGCCGGCAGCCGCCGCGGGCAGCCCCGCGGACTCGGCGGGGCCCGACGTGCCCAAGGCGAGGGGCGGCCCGGGGCCCCGCAAACGCAGCGTCTTCTCCTTCCTGGAGACCTTCCGCCAGAAGCGCTCGGCGCTGCACACGCCCTAGGGGCCGGCGGCGGCGGCGCCCCTCCCGGGCGAGGACCCCTGCACCACCGCCATCTCACGCAGCACCACCGCAGGAGGGGCCTGGCCTGGCCCGGCCCCGGGGCTCAGCGCCGCCGGGAGCCCCGGGCCCCTGCCCGGCGTCTACCTCAGCGACACTTTCGTAGCCGACCATTTCTCAATAAAACACCGCCCCGCAGCCGCCGCGCTCCGCCCCGCGCCGCGCCGCCCGCGCCCCCTCGGGCCCCGCCCCCGCCGGGCCCCACGCCGAGGGCCAGTTCCGAGCCCGGCGCCCCGGCCGCCCCCGCCCGCGCGCGGAAGGGGCGGGGCCGGGAGCGTGACGTGGCAGGATGGCGGAGCTGTACGTGAAACCGGGTGAGGGGCCGTGTTCCGAGAACGGAGGTGGGGGAATGGGGGGGAGGGACGCACTTCCGGTCCGGGAGTGCGGGGCCGGGCGGCGGGGGAGAGCTCTTCCTCGACGGCGCTGCGGCGGGAGGGCTCACGAGGAGCCGGAGGGCGCCGGGGGAGCCCCGCGGGGGTAGGGGAGCCACGGGGGGTTCGTGTCTGGGCGTCAGGGGGCGGGATAGACCGTGTACGGGGGTCCGGGGTGCCGGGGAGTCCGTGTGGGGGGGCCGGCGGAGGGTCGGGGGTCCCGGGGAGCCCTGTATCGGGGTCAGAGCCCGGGGAGCCCGTGTGTGGAGGTCGGGGGTCCAGGGGAGCCCCTGTGCGGGGGTTGGGGGGCCCGGGGGGTCCGTGTGCGAGAGTTAGAGAGCCCGGTAAGCCCGTGTCTGGGGGCTGGGGGAGGGTTGGGGGTCCCGAGGAGCCTGTGTGCGGGGGTCGGGGGTTTCCAGGAACCTATGTGCGGGGGTCAGAGAGCCCGCGGAGCCTGTGTCTGGGGGCCGGGGGAGGGTTGGGGGTCCCGGGGAGCCTGTGTGCAGGGGTCAGGGGTTTCCAGGAACCCATGTGTGGGGGTCGGAGAGCCTGGGGAGCCCGTGTCTGGGGGTTGAGGGTCCCAGGGAGCCCCTGTGCAGGAGTTGGGGGTTTCCAGGAGCCTGTGTGTAGGGGTTGGGGGGCCCGGGGAGCCCGTGTGCAGGGTCAGGGGGCCTGGGGAGCCTGTGTCTGGGGGCCAGAGGCCGTGGGGTGCTGGGGCACTGCTCCAGCTCTTACCGCCTCACTTTGCACTGGCAGGGAACAAGGAGCGAGGCTGGAACGACCCTCCCCAGTTCTCCTATGGGCTGCAGACCCAGGCTGGGGGCCCCAAGCGAGCCCCGCTCACTCGCCGGGCGTTGGCCCCCGCCCACGGAGCCTGCTCAGGTCAGAACACCCACAGGGCCCCTGCCCGGCTGTGACCCCCATGCAGAGCCAAGGCTGCCCTGGTTCTCCTAGAGAACAGGGCACCTTCCCTTTGCTGCAGCTCCTCAGAGGGCGGAGAGACTGGGTGATGCTGACACGGCAAGAGCAGCCACACAACCAGGACCTAGTACCAGCCCTAAGAGCCAGAGAGTCAATGAAGCTTGGAGGTGCTGGGGGTCTGAGATCCTCCCCCCTCTATCTGGCACATCTCTTGGGGGGCAGTGAGCTTCCAGGTCTCTGCACCAGCCTGGGTGCTGCTGCCACTGGGTGCATTGGTCTGCCTGTTCTCCACACCAGTCTGTATTCCCTGCAGGTGCTCCTCCTGACACCACCGCCCTGGCTGCTGCCACAGTCCTGCCTCCCAAATCATTGGGGCCACCCCCGCTTGGGCCTGTCAACCCTTCCTTGTGGACAGAGAGCGTGAGGCCAACTGTAGAGGAGCCCTTGGAGGACTGTGATGTACCAGCAGATGCTGTCCTCACTCCCCTGAGGGTGGCCCTAGATGCCTGCCGGCCTACAGTGCAGGTGAGGCCTTCAGTGCTTCCTCCTCTACCTCCTGGCCCCAGTTCATTTCACCTAGCAGTAGCTGCTCTTACAAGACAGCATTGCTGTCCTGTGCTAAGAAGCAGGGAGGTTCAGCAGCCAGAAGGGGGCTAGGCAGGGGCTGTTTGTTCCCAGGAAAGTCACCCCTGCCTGAGAGGACTGCCCAGAGCCTCTCTGGAGCAGGTCCTCACTCCAGCTCCTGTCCATGCTTCCAGAAACAAGTGTGTGATGACATTGGACGGCGGCTGATGGTGCTTGGGGACACATGGGCTCAGGGGAAGTTGTCAACCCCTGTGAGGAAGAGGATGAGCCTCTTGGTGCAAGGTGAGTGGTACAGAGACTGGATCTGGTCAAGCCTGGGTCACTGGGCTCATGCTGCTGCTGACAGAGCCACTGACGGATTCCCTTTCCTCAGCAGAGCTGCAGCAACACCACTGGGACACGGCTGATGAGATCCACCGCTCGCTTATGGTGGACCATGTGAACGAGGTGAGCCAGTGGCTGGTGGGTGTCAAACGCTTGATCGCTGAGATGAGGAACCTATCTACCATGAAGCTCACTGAACCCAGGAATGATGAGACTGAGACCGTGCCTGACCAGGAAGCTGCCTGATGCTGGAGAGCAGGGCTGCAGACTATGGGTAGTGCAGCCTGCATTCAGGGCCACTGGCAGGAAAAGGAGCCCCTGGTGCCTGAGGAGGCCTGGGCGTCTCCTGCTGCTCCTAACTGACTCCCAGGAAAGGAGGATTTTATTCACCATGACATCTTAGTGGCGATTCATGACATGATGTTAATAAATAGCACCAATCTGTCCCTATCTACAGGCTGCCCAGGTACACTGGGGCAGGCTGGGTCCTGTCTCTTCAGTGAGTGGTTAAGAGATGCTAGATGAGGCCAGAAGAGCTTCAGGCTGGTCTGAAGGAGCTCACCCCAATAAGGTGTTCCCAGACCCACAACTCATTAAGGGAAGGAATTCCCCACCAAGCAGTACCTCTGGCAGCAYGTGGATCCAGCCAGAGCTCCTATGATAGCGATATGTTTTTCTGCTGTATTAGTTGGCTGAGTCTGGACCCTCTAGCCAAGCTTTTGGTAGTGATGGGGAGACCCATGGCAGCAGGGCAGCTGTGCACCTTCTCTGGGAGGAGATAGGCCCAGGGGAAATCTTAGGGTGGCTGGGTAAGCCAACATGCAGCTATCTTGGAGCAAACTGGTGTGGGCTGCTGCAGCTCAACTCTGTCTGCACAGCAAAACCAGTCCTTAGCAGCTGGGGACCTGCCCACTCTGGCACAGCTCAGACCCAAGTGTGGGACTTGAGAGACTCAAATGCAGTTGGCCCTTGAGACAGTGGGGATCCAGGCAAAAATATCATGGTGCTGGCCCTAGGCTCACCAGGCTGTGTCCTCTCTGGACATTATGGAGAATCTAGGTGCAGGGAGACTGCTCTGTCTCCAGCCTGCGCTTGCAGGAAGGCCTCATCCACCTGCCCTGACCATGGCTAGCATAGCCCCCTGACTGCTCTGACTACCCCAGCTTGGGCAGGATGGGGAAAACATGTGGCACCCCAAGCCTGGCAGATTCAGCTGCTCGCAGCTCTCAAGACCCACACAGTTCCAAAACTGCAGGCCACAGCAGTGCTTTCTATGACCCTCGGGGTCCTGCATTCACCTTGCAGGATTTCATTGCCCAAGGAAGAGATCCTGTACACCCTGAAAAGTCATCTGCAGCTACCTAGCTCCAGAGCTCCACAGACGCACTTGAGCCCCAATGCAGAGATCCACCAGCCCACCACAGGGGTTTCATGGTGTTTATTGATCAAGCGTGAGCTCTCTAGGCAGTTGCACCAGCCAGTTGTGCCGGAGCCCATGAGGTGTCACGCGTCCATCCCCAGCATCACAGAGGGCTGCAGCCAGCCAGTTGCGGTGCCAGCACCTCCACAAGGCCCAGAAACAGGCCCAGCCATGGCCTGGAGACGGGGAACTGAGAACTCAGATGTCCATCTCAAATTGGTCTTGATCTGGAAGGGCAGGGAGGGAAGACAGGGCCAAGGTTAGGATGGGGTTACCTTGGAGGAAACGTGTAGGCAAATGGACTGCTGCAGTAGCAAGAGACTGAGACAGAGCCAAGTCGAACACTGGCTGAGCCAGGGTCTCTCCTTGCCCTTTTAGCCACCCTTTGGGGTGGGAGCCCAATGCCCCAGGCAGCACGGCCTTATTCCCCTGCTTGGGCTGTGGTGCCCAGGCTGCTCACCTGGCATGGTTTCTTCACTCTCATTCTGCTCCTTGAGCTCCCCCAGCTTGACGAGGCTGGGCTGGGCCGGGGAGGTGACACCGGGGATCTGGGGCAGGCAGCAGGGAGGGGTCCTGGCCACGGGTGAATTCTTGCACTCCAGCAGGAACTTGCGGTCGTAGATGATGCGGGTACCTGCCAAAAGCAGGGGGCAGTCAGGCACCGATGGCCCATGGCAGCCCCCTTCCCCCAGTGCCATGGCCAGAGCCTGAGCCCAGAATGGCAGGGGGAAGGGGCCGCACTTGGACGGGAATCACAGCCATGTTTGGAGCCATCGTGTGATTTCCTGTAGGACAAGAGTGTGAAACCCATCATGCACGGCAGCTGTTCCCTGCATCATTCCTTCCTCCCAAAGCTCCTGGAGCCCTGCTAGGGCACAGCACGGGTTGGGGAGGGGGAAGGGAGAGGATGTCTGGATGCCCCACAGCAGCTCACAGGGTGCTACCAAGCCGTGGGGCCAGGCATCTTCAAAATCTGCCCCTGTGCTGCCTGCAGGCTTGGCCAAGCTCTGGGCACAGCCGAGGTTGGGCCTGTGAGCTCCGCTGACCAAGGCACCCCCTGCACTCCCTGCAAAGGGACGAGCAGTTGGGTTGGATGGGACGCCACATTCCCGCTGCCAGCTCCTTGGATGCAGCCCTCACAGCAGCGCCCAGAACGGGTGCTGCCAGGCACGTGTGGGCTCTCCCTAACCCCCGTGAGTGCCTGCAGCGATCTCTGAGACTGAACTGGTCTGCACGATGCTCCCGCTCCCCAAAGGCCGGCCAGCAGGCCCCCACTGTCCCCACAGGAGGCCAGGACAGGTCCCCAGAGGACAGAGCAGCAGTTCTGTGCCAAGCTGCTGAAGGCAGAGAGCAGCTGAGAGTGGCAGCTGGCGCAGCGAGAACTCCCCGTATGGGCCAGGCCTGTCCCAACACGGCAAACGTTACACAACGTGCACAGGCGCCTGCCGCTGCTGTGCCAGCACCTGGCCCGGCTCCCTCTGGCCCACGATAAGGCTTATCGAGGGCACATGCCGGGGCCGGCACCCACTGGGTGGCTGCCCGCAGCCCAACTGAAACCTGCTGTGCTCACTCGCGCGTGCAGAACAGAGCTCTCCAGTGAAGAGGGGAGCAGAAGGCGCCCTGCAGTGTGAGCTGTGCTGCCCACCACGCCGGAGAAAGCTCAGCTCTGAGCGAGTTTTGCACTGGTCCCCAGCGCCTCCCCTCCAGCTTAGGCCCATCGGGGCAAATGCATGGCCACACTGTGCCAGTGAGGAAGCAGGACTGCACCGAGCCACTGCAACGATGCTGCCAGGAGCTCCTTCCCCAGCCCTGCAGCCCAAGGGACGGTTGCAGCCTCTGCCTGGGCCGGGAAGCAGCATGGGGCAGTGCTGGCAGTCCCAGCAGCAGCTGAACGTGCCTGGTAAGGCCTCCCTCGGGCTTCCTTTCACAGGGAGGCAAAGGGCAGGCTCAGGCAGGGGGAGGCCCGGGCACCTGCCCCAAGGCCGCTGGGGCCAGAGGCAGCTCTCCTGGGCCCGGGGGAGGGGGGTGGGCTGCCCTTCTCGGCACCACTCTGCCTTACCCCCCGGCGTGGTCGAGTAGAGGGTGCCGCCCGGCGTGGAGCTGTAGCCGTCCGGCGCGGGGAAATCGCGGCCGCCCGGGATGGGGCAGGAGGCAGTAGCAGTGCCCGCCGCGGCCATGGAGCCGAGCCGAGCCGAGCCGTGCAGGGCAGCGGGCCCGACACGTGTGTGCGGGCCGGGCCGAGCAGGGAGGCTCCGCCCCCGGCCCCGCCCCCGCCGGGCTCCCAGCCATTTTCTACCCCAGCAGCCCGAGGGCGGCAGGCGCACTCTCCTCCGCCCGCCCCCCAGGCAGCGCTACGGGTCCAACTTTTTAAAACGCGCTCGGCACGGAGCAACCGCGCAGCCCGGGCAGCCTTGCCTCTCCGCTAACGGACACGTCTGGTCAGCAAGTGCGAACGTGCGAACGACGAGGACAGCCAGAGCTATCACATCCTGGCTCTCTGCTAGCGCAAGGGCTACACCACCTGCCCGCCAGCCCCATGTCACCCTGGAGCAGGCGCCCGAGACTCAGTCATGGTCTCGCGATCCTAAGGGAGGCTGTCTGCTGGGCAGCATTTGCACCAATTCATCTAGGGCACCCCAAGGACAAGCACCTAGTTTGCACAAAAGCTACTGTACAACAATACATACATACATCTATGTATGTATGTATATATGGTATTTTGTTTTTCTTTCACCATTTACTTTTAATACAATTATTGTCAGCACAAGTGTTTCTCCTCTGGCGTTTGCATTTATCAGGATGGGAGTAAGAGCAAAAGTTCAGGTCTTTTTGCATTTTCTTGTTGAATACTAGGTAGAATGTCTAAATGCATCCATACTGTCTGAGGTTTATTTGCCTATGGTACTCAGGTATTACTTGTGCACTTCATACTTTGAGCACTTCTGAATATTCAGAAGTAACCACGACAGAGAACACATGCCATTACATTGTCTTAAGAGTTCACTCCATGCAAGTTATCACTGAATCCTCTCTTTTGGCTGCTCCTTCTTTATGCTTTTCCTGGGGAAACTCTCCTGACCATTCCTTACATGCAACAGCAGGAGGAAGGAAGGAAGGTGGGGAAGTCTCCATCTGCTCTCTGGTCTGAGAGACCACCAAAAGTGGCCCGTTACATTGGACACTGCACTGTAGTTACCTGCTTGAGAAATGGACCAAATATTCAGTGTAGTTACTGTAGCAGAACTGAGTGAAAGTAGAAATAAGTTTACTCTTAATGCAGCAAATGGAAAGCTACCAAGGCACAGCGATACTGGAATCAATACTGCCTATGTGGACAGTGAACCTGCATCCTGAACAGTATGCAAGAAACCCCTTCCTCCTCACTGAAATGACTTGAGAAGCTCTTACCAGATTTAAAGGATTACAGGAAGCTTAGGATAGAATACATTACATTATTCTCTGGTGGGAGGTGGTCTCTGCTTTCCTAATATCTGCTTCTGGGCAGCTGGTCACAGAGAATCGGTGAAGAAACCCTGCATTTTTCTAGGAACTACCTCAAGTTTTGCCTTCTGCAAATTAAGATGTCACTGGTTGCCAGGGTGCCAAGTCAGCCCTTATTTCCAGCCCCTGAACAATACCTGTTATTTCAGGCAACCCATCTGTAAAGAGAGTGCTACAAGAAGCAGAACTGATCCAGAAGGAAGGAGGAAAAAAAAAAAAAAAAAAAAAAAAAAAAAAAAACACACACAACCACGCTCACAGAAAATAAAAGGATAACAACTGGCAGGAGGAAGCACTTACATTGTGCATCACATATGACTGCAGCTTAAAACCTTCCTCCCCTTCCCCAGTTGCATCCGGTTGCTAATTAAGTGATCCTAGAAAGGTAAACCTCYGGACATGGCAGCTACAAATGACAATATGCATCCTCTTCCAAAATTCTCACACACAACCTATAAATACTGTTTGCCTTTTATTGAATATTCAGGTAAATATTTCACATTAATACAGGCTACATAAAGTAGAGCCACTATACGACATGAAATTTACTCAACTTTTCCTCTTAAGTATGTAAACAATTATACATGTATTTACCACCCTAAAAGGTTGAAATCATGTAATCATCTAGTTCTCTGCTGCACACAAGTCGCATTCAGTAGTGTTTAGCCAAAAGCACTAGTTGCATCTGATTTAAGTTCAAAATGGCTAAACTAACTGGAGAACAGAATCGGTTGTATAGGTGAATCAATTTGTTCTTATACAACGGGCAATCAAGTTTCCATTCTTACAGCCCACAGAAAACTGCTTAGTTAGGCACATTAAAAAATCCCCAGGGTTCTTCAAGGTTATAAGGTTTCCCAAACAAGGCTAAAAAGGATAGACCCCCTTAAATCAGTTGACGTACTTGAGATGCATGTTTCCAATGTGAGGTGCCCAGGTGCCAGGCCAAATCTATAGCAAGAAGGAAAAAAACACGTCTATTATAAAAACAAATAAAGGTTCCTTTACTAGAGCAATCAACCACTAGARGGCAAGCTTAAGGCTCCCCCTAGAACATAACCAGATCATCAAAAAAGGCTGGGAGCTATCTTCAGCTCTGGCCAGGTTTTGATTGACAACCTGTAATGTAACATACTCAGTATGTATATAAACCCTATGACTTACAATAAAGTTTGTACCTTGCTGAGCATTCTTGAAATTCTGGTCATTTATCTGAAAGCCACATACATTTACAAACACACACTGCAGGGGAAAAAAAAAATCATGCAAACAATCTTAATTCTAGTATCTAAGAGTTGAAAAAAATCTCACTTATCCAGAATAAAGAAAAACAAAACAAAGCATAACTCTGCAAAAAACCCTATGTAAGCAGAAGTGCAGGAAAAAAAAATGTAGCCACGGTACCTGCTGAGCATCAGTACATTCTGTTGAATTTTGGACAACTTTGATCATGGGATTCCAGGCTGGGTCTGGAGTATGAAGACCATTAAAGAGAGGGCCTCCTGGCCCATCTGCCAGCTGAGGGTGCGAGGGTATTAGAGCGCCACCATACATGGAAATCGGCAGGCCCTAAAGGATCAAAAAAGAAATGTTAGTGAATAGGGTAATGGTTATGAAAAATGACCTTATTATCAAATGCTTCTGCGGTGCAGTACCTTTCATCTTGCCACCACCAGAGCACTTTTCAGAGATTACATCTACCTTTGCAGTGCTGGGCTAGGACAGGGGCAAGGACAGCACTAGGGAACGATAAGGACAGAATACACTATATCCAATCTGGAGTTTTTTAAAGCAACGTAGAAAGTAGTTTTTATTAGTGTTGACATTTTATCAGGCTTCTTGTTGCAATAGATGACACACAAGCATAAACTGTGTTTGCCAAGATGACAGAGGCAGTTCAAATCCATATGCAACATTCACATACTGGTAAACAACTCAGCACTGCGAGGAAAAGGGGCATCACTGCTCAGCTAGGCAGAATCTGAAATACAACTGTACTGCGCCGAGCTGCAGCCAGGCCGCTGCACTGCAAAGTCTTTATGCAGTTTGAGCCCATAAGATTGAGCTGAAGATTTTCTATAAATTACTTAAGGGACATCTAAAATATTCTTCCAGTTCAGAAAGAGCAAGTCACAGAGCAGCTTTCTATGGTTGAGATCTCTCCTGCATTCAATTATCAATCTGTAATTCAGAAGATCCCAGAAACACACACTACAGCCACTTCTGAAACATGCTGTGAGAAGATCTGCTGTTGAGCACATAGTCCTGGACCTTCCTTCTGTGGAGGCTGAGMCAGTTATAGCTTGGCTGTATTGCTTTGCCTCAAGCTACAATATTAACACACAATGCACAGAATTACATGCCGTTCTCTCATCCTGCTCCTTCCTTAAGGAAAGCATGAGGTATTAACAGGCAGGATCTGCACTGAAAGCATTGAATGTTCAACCAGCCTCAGGAACAGAACAAGCCTTGTGGTACCAGTATTTCCACATGACTGAGCCTCTGCAAAAGGAAACACTGGAGAATGATGGGGATATCAGTGACTAGGCAAGAAAATATTTGCCACCTCTAACTTCCAGTTTTGTTTAAACAGGCCTCTAGGTTTGGACACCACTTCCAGTCAGCAAAGGAGTACCAGGATGAAAGGAGATTCAAGACTAGAAGAGGCAATATGGGATAGAGTCCTATTAGCACATGAGGTAAATCTGCCCCTCAAACACCAATCCCACAGGCATTTCACACCTACTAGCACCGTGAAACATCTGAATTAACTAATGACTTGCCAAATTGATCTCAGTTTGCTTCAGAAAAAAGGAAGTTGTCATGAACCCAGTTCTTTTGAGGCTTACAGTGCCCAAATCATGGTTCCATAACAAAAATCTTGGTTCTTTTATAGCCCAAAATTGACCCCCCTGTAACTTACTTTAGAAAAATCCACAAAACTATTTGGCATAGGTTGGTGGAAAATGTTTGAGGGAGCCACTATTCCAGAATCATCTCGCTCCATTGGCTGATGCTGAGAAAACGTGCCCGGGTCCGACAATTGCTGTTGCATTGGATGATTTCCCATTACAGGCTGAGACCAACCTGACAAGCCTTCTGGAAAGGAGAGATTGAAATTGGCCGATTACAATTATTAATCCTCCAGGCAACTGTGGAGATTATGGAGACTAATAGCAACTTCAAATCTCAGGCATCCACAGCAGAGCTAAGCTTCAATAAACCCCCAAAGCATCATATCTGAGCATGTGCAAGCTTCACTTGAAAAACACAGCAATGCAGAGACACTAAAGTGCCTTAGTGCACAAGAACACATGAAGGATTTCACTGAAAAAACRTAACAAATAAAGAAGTTTTAATGGTCCTGTAAAATAACAAATGGAAACAATTTACAACTCAAAGGCTGTAACTCCTCTCACTTTCCATAAGAACTCAAAACTACCAGGAAACTGAATGTAACTGTAATGAAGGAAACTTCAGCTGTTTCAACGTCTTTTTAAACAGGGTGGGGGCTGCCTGAAATGGAACTTACCCCATATTAAAGTCATGAGGAGACCAGTAAAAAAAACCAATATCCACAACTATGTATTTCTGGATATTAACTGGGCTTAGAACTAACATTTTTAAATGTTAATGGGTAAACAAGCTACAAACTTGGAGGGACACAGCTGTTCCTTCTACACCACACATCAGACTTGGAGAAGGATTCCCTTAAGGGACAATATTTGCTTACTTTAAAATTTCCTATCATTCAGAAGACTTAATATGAAATATGTGAAGTGTTATCAAGGTTTGCAAGCACACTCTGGCAGATAACCTAGGCTGGGTGAGAACCATCTACACTAGGAAAAAGAAAAACAGTGCCTTCACTGACACAAAGTTTCATTACTTGGACAATTGTTTTTCCTTCTAGGGTAAATGTGCAAGTTGATTACAGATTTCTATTTCTTGATGCACAAGGAACATTCTGCTTTTATCTTTGCTTGTCATGATGAAGCCTTAGTGCTTACTTGAGAGCCTGGAATTTCATTCCTCCTCCCCCTTTCCCTCTCCAACTTTCTTTTCAAATACAGTGTTTCCACAAAGCTCTGATAATGTCTTTATGCTAACCCAGACTGTAGAATACAGACTTACCAGACACACTGTTAACTCCAAAAGACCAGATACCACTATGACCAACGGGAGCTGTGAAGTTGGTTCCTAAGGGAGTTGGAGTGACAGATCCTCCCTGTCGAATTCTGGCAAGTCTCTCTGTCCCGATGGGAGGGGGTACCTTTCGATCCTGATTTGTGTTACCCGTTTTTGGCTGGCCCAAGTTAGAAGGTGCAGAAGCAGCTGAAAGGGGTGAAGATGATCCTGAGGAAACTGATGGAATAGGAGATTCACCTGGTGAAAAGAATATTTCTCTTGTTTAATTACACACAAAGCACACAGCTAGCCAATGTAAATGCTACCCCTTCTCTTTCCCCAACATTATTCTATGGGAAATTATAAAAAGTTTTTCTAGGCTTTCTTTGGCAGAACATTCATTGTACTGAATATTCTTCAGTCTTTCACGGAATTTCCATTAACTTTAAATAATCAGCACTGTAACACAAATGCTTTCAGACATCAGAATCCTGTGATACTCTCCTGACATTACGTTAAACCTAAAATAATTACAAGAAAGAAGAAGAAACATGGAAGAGTATCAGTAAGATGTGAAGCATTAGCCAGAATACCGTAGATATCAAAGCAGCCTATTTTTGGTATMCACCTCTCCCAGCAGAAGAGAAACTAAAGACAGCTTCCCGAAGCCACATGTGTAACATAGGTGCTCAAGTTCTACCAGCTTCAAAACTGTCACTGAATCTCCTTGGAGAAAAAAAAATTAATAATAATAATAATAAAAAATAATCTTTTAGGCACCCATTTAAATGTTTTGGTTCTTAAGCTCAGTGGCAAAGAAGTTGCATTAATGACACAAAGTCTCTCCACTTACAATCCTGAATCAAAACTCCGTATTTTCTGTAAAACTATTTCCATGTTCTTTCCATTAAGAGGAAAACTCGAGCATTACCTTGTTGATGCATTAAAATTTTGGAACATTTTAGGTAACATCAAATAATTTCAGATTTCCAATAAAAAAACAGTCAAGTATAGCTTCAACCCATGGAAAACACGCCATTTTCATCTACTGTCATACAATTTAGAGGAGAAGATTATTTTAGCTTGGTACAATCACCTAGTGCTTCCCCACAACTTCATGACCCCTCCTCTTACAGCCTACAATGACTTATTTTTTTCCCCAAATATGCCTTTAGTAATGCTACCAGAACTAGCGGCATTTTACATGAAAAAAAGAAAATAGTAAAGCTTTGGGACTTGCATGTCATCCTCACAGATGCTAAAACCAACTGGGAAAAAAAATTCTGCGCATCACTGGGTAATTCCTCTCAAGTTATAAAACTACTACAGACAATAACTAAGAATTTATAGATAACTAAGACAGACCCATGAAGTTCCTACATGAATTTGTGGCGCTTGTCCAAGGATGTGGTGAAAAATGCTGTCTGTTAAAGCTGGGAGTCCCAACAGGCGCTGGCCCTTGAAGGTAAACCCGTGCTCCTTGTATGTTTGCTGAAAAGCCTGTCAAAGGACCTGAAGAAGAAGTTGTAGAGTTGTTGGATGGATCTAGAGAGGGTAAGCCTGAAATAAACATAAATTTGATTAAATATCTCTCTTTGGGAACCTGTTTCAAAGCACTAGATCTCTCTAGTGCTTCAAACAATTAAAGCATTTTATCACCTTCAGAGGTATCTGCACATTGTAGGTTTGTTTTACAGGTGCACAGCTCTACCTTCGACAATAACCAACAGAAGGCTTTTCTGTATGTTCTCCGATTTCGCTTAAAGTTTTAACAAAACCAGTCATCCCTTGGCCACCGAAAGGAATCAATCCTGGCACAGTGGGCGAAAGGAGGAAAACTGGGAGAGTGGCAAGAAAGCTGCCATACAAAAAGACCAAACAGAAGTCAAGCAAACAGAAATACAGGGCTTCGTGGAGGTTATTATGGAATTAAACACCAAGGAAGTAATTCACCGCACTACAGTTTTTGCCATCTTACAGTTATGTTTAAACATGAATTGGTCAGAGCATACTGTATCCAAGAAAACAGGGCTGACAATATCCAGCACAACAGATGAGAGGGCTGCTTTCTACAGAGATGTGTGAGAAAGGCAAAGATGGAAAGAAAGGTCCAAGACCCACAAAAATGATTAGCAAGAGGAGTTAGTTTTTGACTAAGTCAAAGCTTTTAAATACTTCTGCAAAATGTCTTAAAAGCTTTTATCACACTTTATTACCTAACAGTAGAAACAGGCATGGCTGTATGTTTACCTGACTTTTGGGTTTAGTTTCAAGGGCCTATTAAACAAGACTACTTTCAAAATCATTAAAACATTTCAGGATGACCACAACCAGGACCAGTCATATTGCTGCATAGTAGGGCTGAAAGTAAGTACCTACTTACACCCTCAGAAGTCTGAAAATAGCAGTGGTGAAAGACAATAGCTGAGGTTGTAAGCTAGAGGTGCTCCCCTGTTCTTATGGAGATGTTACTAAAAACCATGTATTTCCCCAATATCAAAATCAAGAAATAAATCAGTCAAGCATCCCTTGCTTGCAAAAGCATCAGATCCAACAGCTGCATTTCCACTGCAAGCAGCTCAGGGACTGCACTCCATCTGCTGCTGCTCAGGTTCTCCAGCTCCTCATTTTTCACCTCTGCTGGAAGCACTGATCAGTCCAGACCAACTTTCACAGCTATTCCACAGCTTCTAGGACTGAAGAGTTTCACATACCTGAGAGCTGCTAGCCTCAGTGTCGTACAGCATGCTAGGGCCAGCACAGCATAGAAGTAGTCACATGCTGAAGACTAACCTCTTCTGATGGAAGTTCCTACATAGACTTCTCCAAAAAAATCCTTCCCCTACTAGCGAGCATTGAAGAAAAGCAAAGCAAAGCAATGTAACAGCAAGTTCTCCTGCCAAGAAACCTAGAGGGGTGACCTGCTCATATTAACAGAAGTAATTCACTAGATCTGATGCAGTTGCTGGCTATGAGGACTACTAGTTTCTTAAAGTGGAAACTTATGAAGGCATAGCACTTACTCAGATGCCCAACAGTGCCTTTTGAACGCTTAGGAGGAGGGGGACACAGCTTTCAAAAGGGCAATGGCTGCRCAGTTAAAACTTTTGCCCCTGTTGTGTATTTTCTGCAGGTAGCAGAAGAAAGGAATAGTCAAAGATAAAGGAATTCACCAGAGTCATAATTTTTCAATTCATAAAGAATGCTTTCTGCTATTATTTTGCCTTTCATAAAAGTGAATGATAAAAAGCTTTACTTAGTATTAAGAATGGCTTCTGTGAGCAAAGACTAAAGGAATGCTGATTTCAATAGCCAGCTTCCTAATTATATGTTTACCAATAAAATCAGATTTTACAATACTAAAAGAATCTTGCAATTCTATACTTTGTAGTTACCCTGGCCATGAACTCAAACTCTTCATTAYGCTCTGAAAGCATAAATGAGCTTTAGTGATTGGTATATCAATCCCCCACAAACACTGCTCCAAATTCAGTTTATCAAAGCTCCCAGACACTTTTGCAGAGATTAGTTAAATTCAAGGGCTAACTCCACCTTTAGAGAAAGCACAACACTTGGTTGCTCCATGTAAAACAGGAAGTCCAGCCATTTTGTACAGCTTGGGAAGCAACGTGCTGCTTTTTAAGTTGGCGTATTTTAAGTTTGTAAGACCTCCCAGTGCTACATGAGCAGGGTCTCAGACACTTTCCTGAAACGTAGAGGAAGTAATGAATGGACTTTTTCGGTCTTCTCTGCCACCGCCCCAAATGATCAGGCTAAGTCTGCCCTCGCTCTGCAAGCTGTTAGGACTAGAGAACCAAAGACATAAATAGGGTATAAAAAGCAGTTTCCAGAACAGATCTACAGCCAGTAAGGCCATAGGGACAGTTATCTGTGGCTCAGAGGAATTGGTGAATTAGAAAATTCAGGTTGAAATTCAGGCACACTAGACAAATCTCTGCTTGATAAAGTACACAGTCAGGGCTAAAGACTACAGGACTGGCATCTATTTGATGACTATTACTATTCCTTCTCATCATTTCAAAGTGTACTGACTCACTAAGCAAAGCCCATCATATTGCTCCACGTCTAGCACTCCTGTACCTCAAAGCATAAGCCAATAATGACTGGACTTTTCTCTCCTTGAACCCTTCACAAAACCTGCCACTGGAACCTATGGAAAACGCTCAGTACAATCACCAGTTCACCCTATCTCAGAGGCTGAGCCTAATGGAAAGGCTTGTCTATCTGAAAAGGTGCCGGTGAATGAAATGAGTGAACAGAGTGCAGGACCATGCTTATGCTCTAAGGTCAAAACATTGCAGGGGTCCTCAGCCTATTATTGCCGTTCCTTTCCTCACCACCATGCCTTTCCAGTGCCCCCTTCTTTTGTTTCCCCTAAAGCCCTTCTTCCTTTTGAGAGAGGGGCAAAATTTAGATTCTGCCATATYGATGATTAAAAGTAGTAGCAAACARAAGAACAGATTAAATGAATAAACTGATGACTTGACAAAGCAGTCATCTGCTGAAAGTTTGAATTTCAGGGGCACATCCACCTATTTTCAGTTATTCTTCATTTTTCAATATCCCAACCAAATTCCAGCTTGGAAAATTGTGTTCTGTCCAAATATTTTTGCACTTCAGACACAAACTTCTTCATGCTTTTCTCCTCAAAGTCAGCCATGCAATTTGTCCAGGGATATCCATTTACCATTCTCTTAACTCAGGGCAAAAACAGATTCTCAATTATCTCTTAAATATATAAATTATTTAAGCATATACAAGGGACAAAGTCATTTTTCCTGATGAAAAATTGATGACCTCAGCCTAAGTGAACAGCAAAATCTTTTGCTGCTATGGGATGTCCCAGTCAGCTGCCCTTGTATATGCAGAATCTGATAATCAGGATTTCAGCAGAGTTTATTTGTTACAAAACTTCCTAAGGAGAGGATATACCAGTAGCAACCAGCTTCCAACTGAGAGCACTGCAGAGGAAAAGGTGAGATCACATTAAGGGTTTCTGAAGTCAGGTCCAGTTCCTTTACCTTTCACAGCCTTAATTACAACTGGTTCTACTTACTGCACTGGGAATGGAGATAGCATACATTCTACAGGGGTTCATGTGCTTTGCAATGCAGTCATGCAGTCCACATTAAACTACTATTAAGAGAGTTACAGTCATAGCAAACACTTTAACACTGTGGTTAAAGCTAGTCTGACAGAAGTGGCCTGGTTTTCAGAAGTCCCGAACATTTTCAAATCCATTGAGTGCGAATGCAGAACATCTGAAAGTCTAGCTACTGAAGTATCCAAATGCAGTATTCAAGCCCTGAAGTATTAGCTTAAAGATCTATCACATAGTGGGAGGAATACAACTTCAGAGCAAGGCTCTTCAGCTACCCAACTTTAAGGCACTGTAAATTTATTGAGGTAAGAAGGAAAGAGTGGATCATACTACATCTCTTGAGAGTCCCTTCCAGCCAAATGGGTGCAGCTACCTGTAACATAGTCTGAGCACCAAGAAGATAGCAGTCCTTAAGGAAGAGCACAACAGGGCAGGGAACTTGCTGTGAGTGTTCCTAATCCATTTCAATTAAAAGCAAGTCAATTCAAACTACTGTATCTTAATAGCTGAAGGACAGTAACTTCCTAATAGAACACCATACACCAACTTCCCAAAACACACTGTCAGTTTACTAGAATTACAGCACAAACTGAAAGCATCCTTTAGCCTACTGGATCAGAGTCACATCAAGAGACAAAAAATACAGAGAGCTTACACCCTCAGAGTGAGGTTGGTGTCCTATAYAGCAGGGCTGCAAGCCAGTGCAAGCACTCACTCCTGGAGCTGAGGCTCATCAACAGTGCTGTCCCTGCTGCTTTGGGTTTATCATTATGTTCCATGCAAACCTCACAAAAGCTAAAAAATCAGTGCAACTCTGAACCTTACAAAGAGGCAGAAACATTCCTTCCTCTTAAAGGAGACTAACAGTGCTCAGTGCCACTTCTGCAATATTCCCAATATTTAACATCCTAGGAGAGCTGAAGAGGAAAAAAAAAATCATTTTAAAGAGCATTTGGGTTAAGACAGGCCAACATCACTACGCAAGCATCCTATAAGTATGAAATTATTTCTCAAGCAACTCTAAGTGATCAAAGTGTAATGGATGAAGACAGAATTCTGCCCAGCACATAATATTAGTGACTTACCTACAGGACTAGTAGAAACCCGTTGGGAAGGTGGCCTGAAACCAGGAGCCTTGGAGTTATCAGGATGCACGTTTTCCACGTGTCCTAGCACAGAGTTATTCAGAAAGGTAGACTGAACAGTGAAAGATGGGTCAGCTGCTGCTCGAGTGGAGAGTGGACAGTCTCCCCAGCCTTGGTTAGCTGGCACCTGGTTGCTATCAAAAAGACTGCTAAAGTGATTGAAGAGTGTTGCTGGCCCAAAGGTAGGAGGCAATGATTTGTTTGCTGGATTAATGTGCATCTGAGAACCGTTCATAACGTTCATGGCTGACGAAAGCTGCACTGCAGCAGGTGGACCTTGAGAAGGTGTTAAAGGAACTTGATTCGTAACAAAAATAGACTGAGGATCTTGATGCAGGTTTGCATTTGGTACCACTGAATAGAACGAACCTCTGGACTGCATCCTGTGAGTAACTCGAGGTGCTGGTACAGCTACTTGAGGTAAGTTACTGTTGTCCTGATTATCTGCAACAACTGACCTGGGTGACGCTAAGCTTAAAGGAGTGGGTTCCGAGCTGGATGAAAAAGGCATCGACATAGAAGGATTGATCTCTGACACACTGGTTGGCAGTATTTCATCTTGGACATTATTTAGCGGCGTGGGGCTGCTAGATGGGCGAGTTTCTGCGACTCCTGAACTGCTACTAGTTGACATATTGCAACTACTTGCAACCGAAGATGGGGCGCACACATTTCCAACAGGCTGGTCTGGTGCAGACACCTTCTCTTTGGGTGCTGATACAACTGAGAAAGAGTCCGTTTTAAGTGCAGAATGCTGCGTTTGTGGAGCACTAGAGGGCAGAAAGGCTGTGGGAACTTGCCCRTTGTTTGGGGGTGCAGAGGAAGCAGAAGGCAGGGTGCTACAGGTGCTTGTCACAGTTGAGATTGCTGTTGCTGCAGTACTCGTCTTAGGAACGCAGGCAAACAACTGCTTTCTGACTGAGGAAGGAGTCCGATTACTTGTTACGCACAGCGGTTGGGTGGAAGCAACTACAGAAGAGACAGTAATAGGACAACTAGAAGTAGCTAATCCAGGAGACTCTGTCTGCAAAATATTCCCATTCTGATTACCTACGCGACTTGAACTATTATGCTTTGGAGAGCTGTTTGTGCTGCCAGGGTTAACTGGTCTCACTGGGAATGGTCCCCAAGTGTTCGGTGAAGGTGAAAAAGTCCCTCCAAACTGGGCCATAGGTAAGCGCGGATGCCGAATCTGTTGCATAGTTTGGGCAGCCAGCAAGGCAAAATGAGGATGAGAATAAGCTAGAGGAAGAGACACTGGAAAAGATGAGCGCACATTTGCTGGAACATTCTTGTTTAATTTGTTAGTAGGCTGGAAAGTAGATAGTGTTGACGACTGTGATGTGACCAGGGGTGGTGCTCCAAGAGGAAAGGAATTTTTGTTTGAGGCAGTTGCAGTACTGACTCCAGATGAAAAGTTTGCATGGATTGATTTGGTACTTGAAGCAGGTGTTCTTATATGAGTTTTAGGAATCAAGTCTTCCAGTTCCTTGGCAGGATCTTGAATAAGGGCATTGATGAGTTGCACTGCATATCGCGTTGACTCTGTGCCACCCCTGGATTAAATACAACATATTTATCAGTTATATAAGAAACTTTGTGCAACATTCTGCAGCCTCATTTTATAACTTGATATATGAGTATATTGCATGTTTACTCAGGTCTTTACTTTTTCTTATCTTAAGGATTATCTTTGAATAAGCAGATCTGAGGCACATCTTGGCAGCAATAATAAATGCTATATTCTAGAACGAATAAGCTAAACATATTCTTGTCTTAAAAGATAAATGAACTTAACTTACACTTTGAACTAACTCAGAGGTATTTTCAAGATACTATACCTTATTGTGATCATTCTCTCTCCATTCTTATCTTTTTGTTTATCTACRTCAATATGAGCACCAGTGACATCCTGGATTGCTGTGATGTTGCACCCACCTCTTCCCATTATTCTAGACACGACAGAAGCTGGGACAGATAATTTCTTTGACCTATAGCACAAAAATCAGATCTGTGAAGCTTGTTTAAACTTTAAAGCCATAAAAAATATTCCTTGTTGACTGACAAGCAGCTGAACCATATTAAGTTTCAGGGCAGCAAGTGGTTTTCTGTTGACAGTTTTTCACCCTTTGGAGCCTCTCTAAAACTCCCCCACTCAAATTACTCATCATCCAAGGATTCTTCAGAGCATTTATTCTACCACTGTTGTATCATAGAGGTACGTGCCTCACACACTCCTTCAGAAACACTTTTGGCTTCTATCTTGTGTACCTTCAAAGTGAGACAAATCCTTAGTTTACTGACCCAAATTTACAAAAATAGCACTGCTTCAAATGTAAAAGCCCACGGCTTATCTATTTCGACTGGTTACAGTAAGAACAACGTGGTTTTCCAACATTTTTCCAGTGATCAGCTCTGTAATACCACTTGCACGCACAGGTCTCTTAGTTTTGACCTCTCTCAGATCAAGTGAGAAACTACACTTGATCTTAAAGTTTACAGGTGGCAATACACAACAGTGGCTGTCATACTTAAATTGTGCAGTTCTGTAATTTAACCAGATGCTGGAAGCCACTATGAAGGCAGCACAGATTTTCAGAAGCAGGATCACTTTCTGGCCACAACACTGTAACCCATGTGTTCAGTAAAATAAGTCAGTTTGGGATTTTTTTATTTTCACATGGTATTGGTGGGTCAGTGCAGGCATACAGTACTGGGAAGTCTTTGAACACGAACTATGCTTGCATCCAGACCCCAGGCCAAGGTTTCTCTGGGCCACCACTGTCCCCAGACTTTAAAGGCTGGACCTCTCAAGCCCATACATGCTTTCAAGCTTGCTAGTGATGTGTGGCAATTCAAACCTGCATAATTAGAGGGGATTCAAAGGGGCTTCAGTAACCACTGTGATCACAGTTCAAGCACCTCAGAACACCCCCCCCCTCCCCGAAAAGGCTGCCAGCTTCACCTAGCTATTCAGTCTTTGAAGCTTAAATAACTTGACCAACAGGAAATTGTTTCTTGGTTAATGAAATTTAAAGGGAACATTTTATTTTAAACATATCTAGTATGTGAAGACATTCTAAGGTATCATCTTGTCTTTCCAAGGTCTTTTTTCTCTCCTCTTTCCCATCAGGAGAGGCACACTACAAGCCACCCCATCCCCAGAAACCAGGCCCTCAGAACATGCACAAAGATCTCATTCCAACACTGTTTCATGCTTTGGACCTTCTCCCTTCCTCCATCCCAAGGGCTCTTCTCTCAAACTAGATATCCCAACCACTCCCTCACCAAATCAGGGCTCCCATCCTCACTTAACTTGCAAGACATTTCCAAATTACTCATAGGGCTTCTGAGTGTACTTTGGTTGTCTTCCACCTCATTCCACTAGGAACCCCATACCACCACCCCTGGAGATGCTCCTTCTCCAGAATAGCTCACCACAGTGCCAAGGGCCCCTGCCCACCCATCACCCAGCAGTTTTTCCCTCCCAACCCACCAAGTTCAATGTTTTTTACCTGGAAAAGTGCCCAAAACAGTACCTTTTTGCTCCTGAACAGCAGCGCCCTCCTCTCTGCAGCTGAAACTGCTCAATTGGTGTTGGCTGCAGAGTGTTGCTAGGGGGAGGGTCTTTCAAAACTCTGCCTACTTGCCTGTCAAGGGTAGAAGGGATGTTTTCATTGGTTACTTCTTTGATAGACATCCCTTGTAGCCAGTGGGATACTCACAGGGAGAGGGGAGAAGAAGAATGAATCTGATCATTCAGACCAGGAGAGACTTTAGGAGATGAAAGCATGCAGGTCACGACCATTTTGCAAATACACCTGAAGTCACCAAAAAAGCTCTTTGGTTCGACACATGCTTTGCCAAATGGTCAGGACATTAAAAAAAAAAAAAAAACAAAAACAAAAACAAAAAAAAACCACCAGTACAGAACACTTTATGAACACATTTTTCATGATACAAGACCTAATTCCTCCAGGATTGGGAAAGTCCAGGTTTTGATGCCGTTTCTAGTACCCTAGCGTCTCCAGAAGAACAGCAGACAATACCCAACAAAGCTACTATGAGACTCAAGAGACCCAGGAGGAGAAATGCAGCAGCTCCAGGGTCAGTGGCAGGGTCTGTGTGCAGCCCTGGAAAAGTCAGCTACCTGCTTAATGGTTTCATGCCTTCATGACTCACCAAGCAGTGGGCAGTCTGCAACCATATATTTAGCAAGACTCATCACAACTCCTTGGTGAATGCAACCGACAGCAGAACATTGAACCAACTCTAAGGGTTCAAAGGCTTAAATTTTCAGACTAAACTGCTTTTTTTCACCTCTTTTGTTAAAAATGGACAGTTTGTGGCTTCCAATAATTTGGATACATTTAGTCCTCTGTAAAATTACTTTCGTTGCACACAGCCTAAAACTCTCTAAAACAGGTATTTCTGGTCACTACCATTGCAGCAAAAAAGCAGTGGGGCAGGGTAAGTGCACCCAAAGAATCTAACATTTGTTTGTTCATGCTGCATTCCTTTTTGATATGGAGACAAAAAAAAGGAAAGCTGGATGACCATTTTTAGTAACAAGTAGTAAGCATAATAAAGGTTTCAAAAAAGACAGACTAGTTAACAGCCATATAATAAAAAAATCAGTATATTTGGAAAAGAAAAGCATGCTTTGTGAATAACCTTAAAGTCTAATTGGACCCCTAACAATCACTTTAAGGTCACAAAATTTTCAATAGAATCAGCAATCAAGGTCAGCAAATCACAATGAGGTTTATCTTGCAACAGTCATCCACTGGTCCTCTACTTTACTAACACCTGAAGTCAAAGGTAAAAAGAAAAACCTAGCACCAAATAAAACGTTTATGTCAGATGGATCTTAAGTTAATATAGAGTTACGACAAATTAGGACTGTAATTTGTTTCCACAGCACTTCAGGCATAAGGGTAAGGGTTTTAATAAATATAATTAAATAATCAAATAACCTTGCTGGATATTCTACGTTTGAGCACAGCTTATAAGCTAAAAATAGTTCATACAGTTTCTAAAACACAGAATTAGACTTTACCTTCTAACCACTTCTTTCCAGCCTTCTTCTCTTTTCTGGCCTCTTTTTGGACTAGTCAGATTCAGCTTTACATTTGGAGAAGTCAGAGGCAAGGAAACAGGTTTATATGTAGTTGACAAAGAATTTGAATTACCTTCACCTTCAAGTCTGGGAACAGAAATGTATGGATTACAAATGACAGAATTCAGCTGACAGTATTACAGTGTACATACTCTGCAACTGCTAGCACTAGCTGCTTTCGTTCTTATTTTTCAAATGGAACAACTGTTGAGTGACTTAACAGGTATTTTCTTACCATTTAATCCACAGCCTGTATCCTTCTTCCAAAAAGCACAGAGCTAAACCATTGATGAAATGAAGCACTAAGGACATCAGGTTAAAATAGTTTATAATAAATGGTAAATAACCACTCAGTTACACCCTGCTTATGCATCTATAATACATTCTCCAGTTTGAATAACTTTAAGAAAATGTACCTTGGTAATGTCTTCCTTACTAGATATTTAAAGTGTTTCAATTTTTCTGCTCTTATTCTAACCTTGAAAAATAGGAAATGGAAGCACTTCTCTCATTTTAAAGTGGGGAACTGAGAGACAGAGATTTTAAAGTATTTATCTACCAATTAACTCAATTTGGAAGCAGATGCTCAACATCACTATTTGCTCTAACACAGCTGAAGCAATAGTCTAGTGACAGAAACAATGCAAAGTATGAGAGAGAGAGAGAGAGGGAAGGTATTCTCTTATTAGGCTAACTGATCTATGTGGACAAAAAAGCAGCACAGTTCAAGGGGCTCAGTTTCATCCGCAGCACTGAAACAGTAGCAGTAACATTTAAAGGTTTAAAAATCGTTAGAAGATTAAGTCACTTGGCTCAGCAAATCTATAGTATAGTAGGAAAATTTAACTAAGAACCTCATGCTTCAGGTAAATATTATCATCCTGAGCATCACTCCTCTTTACTACATACGCTATTCATCCATTTTATTCCTCCTCCTTTAAAACATTTTATGTTTATTGTCTCCTTGCAGTCCATTTGTTTATGCTGCACTTTGTGCAAACCAGACATCTAGGTGTATTTAAATAACCCAAAGTACTGACAACGTGAAAAGCAATGTTTTGACGATACACTTTTCACAATGGCAGCATTTTTGTCTCTTCATCTTAGTAAGTTTTAACCCTGTGATAAAACACCTGTCCAGGTCACTTAGAAGTTCCTTACAGATCTTTTAGCTGCCCTCAGATAAATATAAGGTTGAGGCAAATGGAACAAGAAAATGCATATGAAAGAAAACAATGAAATTCATTGCAGAATATCAATTGCAGTGTAAAAACTGAAAAGCTTAAAAAGCTTTTCTTTCTTTGCTTTGCCTGAAAATGTCTAGGTAAGCTTTTAGAAAAGCACCATTATGAAGTCTGAGTTTTCACTTCAATTGCAATAATCTTTTCACTGGCATGTCAATGTCCAAAGGAAAAAGGAATTCAGGAAGAGCAAGTTTATAAACTGTTTTCAGAAAAAGTCTGCCCAGAGCAAGAGCCAAAGAGCATTTGCAGAAATTAGTAAGATACGTTAGTCCCATTTTGGTATTTATAGTCTTATTTCTTAGGTGTATGCCTATCTAACGGAAACATGTGCTCCTTCCTTCAATATAAGGAGACACAAGCACGCAGTTAGTTAACCCTGCTAGAGCTGCAGAATTCCAGAGGCTTTTCTAGGAGACCTTGGAAAACACCCAGGCAGAAACAACCAAAGGTCATAAAACATGGATAGAACCTGATTTCTAACATTCTTAAATGTAATCCAGAACAACCCCAAGGGCGGACAAATCTACTCATTCAGCATCTAATTTTAATCCAGGCTGGGGTAGGTATGGCAGGGAGAGGCACTAGAAAAGCTCAGGATGCAGCTCTCCCCACTCCTACCCAGATGTTGCAGTAATTCTGGCTATTGTGAGAGTCCTCTCTTGCTGCCCCTTTTGATCCCATATTTACATTCTTAGCCAGGTATTCTGCAAATCAACGTACTCCCACTCCCAAACCTTAAATTTCTTTTTCTTTTTTCGGAGGGGGGGGTGGGGTGGGGGGAGTGGCGGGGAGGACGACACGACGATGGGGGGAGACGACACGGATGGACAGAGGGGGTAGGGAGTGATTCAGATTAATACTACCTATATGTACAAATTAGCAGAGTGGGAGCTGTTAGCAAGGATTACAGGTTTAGAGAGAATCTAAGTTTTCTGGTTCAGACCAACAATCCTATTCGGAAACCAGTGTTAGAGCGGGTATTAGCTCCTTCACTAGCAATTGAATGATCTTCCAACTTATTTCATATGGCCACAGTACAATCATTGAGTTCTTTTGATTCTCACCTCTGGCTGGACAAGGTTAAATCAAACTGGCCATCAACCTGACAGGCGAAATGCTCAGAGTCATCAATCTCCTCCCTCCTTAAAACAAAGGGATTGATACTCAAATGAATTATGATAAAACAATCATAAGGTAACCAAACTACTTCTGTAAATAGGCAATAAACGAAGCTGATATTTACTTTATAAATTCCCATCACATTCACTTTAAAACCTATTCTAATATACTTAACAAACAGATATAGGTAGTTAAGCAGTGCAGTAACAGAAAGCTGGATGTTTTGATAAAATCGTATAAAAATGGCAAGCAATGCCAAAATCATTTCTTTAGCTTTTTAAACAGGTGCATTCAATAAAATTAATAGTATTACTTAACTGCTATTCAAATAAATTCTCAATCTCTCAACATTTTGTGAATATACCAGGTCGTGTAAAGCTTAAGCTCAAAAAAATTTACACTGGCATAAACAAATGCTGTGAAACAGGGAAACAACACTGAAGTCTCACCTTGTCGGGGTTTTTGAAATTGATGTGCTTGTTTTTTCTTCCTGAGCAGGGATAAGCAATGAGGCATAGCGCCTCTCACCAGAGGAATTCATATCCATGGTGAAGTTCAACTCTTGGCTTTTACCTCCACTGCTACTTTCACTATTGCAATCTGTACTATCCAAGTTATCTGAATCACTGTTCCCACCTGCACCACCACCTCTTGGCTCTCCATTTATTTTATTTTTATCTGCTTTTTGCTGTGCTAGAGATATATGCTGATCTGGCAAAATTATCTGCATGTTCTGAGGAGTCTCTTTTGTTTTATTTTTCTTATTTTTTCTATTTGTGCTGGGTGTAGTCACCACATTAGCTCTCTTCTTCCCAAAGGCATTTGTGAAAGTAGTCGATGTTGCAGAGATTCCAATTGTAGTTGTAGTGGTTGCACTAGGAGGCTCTATAGGAACTTCTTGTTCCACTGAAAGAAAAACAGTTGATATCAAGTCAGAATCACAAAATATATTAAAAAAAAAAGTCAGTGTTCCTGACTGAAGACACTATAGTGCAAGTTACACTCCTTGTTCAGCTGTCAGACTATTACCACCAGATTCAACCATAAATTATCCAAGAACAAGAATTTTGCTTTGGGAACAGGGGGAAGAAAAGTGAACAAACCAACTTTAACAGGAACATTGACAACTGCCCATCCAGGTTTCTGACAGTAGGGGGGGGGGAAAAACAGGACAGAAGCTGTGTAACGATGTCAGAATATCAGAAAAGTCAGCTTCCAAAACCAGGAAAAAAAGAGGGAAGGTTAAAAAAAGCACAACACAACTACACTTTTCATGAAAGTCTATGTTCTTTACCTTCATCATCATTTTCTTCTTCATCATCATCTTCTTGCAGCTCTAAAGTTTCTTTAGGCTTGTTTTCTTCATCTTCTTCTTGTTTTCTTTTTTGTTCCTCTTTCTTCTTCTTTCTCTTTTCCTTTCTCTTCTCCCTTTTAGCTGCAAGAGCTTGTTTTCTGCTCTCCTCTCTTGACTATGTAGGAGAAAAATATTCATACTTAAACATTTTCACAAACAAAGACCAAGTCATACTTATAATTCAGATTGTCTACAGGAACCCGGGGGAAGGGAGGAGAGGAGAAGAGAGCAAGATGAACAAGGATGACTTTGTCACATACTGAATCCTTATGCACAAACTGGATAGATGTTACAGAACAACAGGACCAGCTGGTCTCCAGAACTTCTAAGGAATGACAACAGAATACAACCAGAACAATAGAGGTATTATAAATACATAATTTTACCAGGAAGCAGCAAAGATCTCTCATTATCTCAGTCCTTTCTCAAAAATATTTAGTAACTTGATCAATATTTCTGCAATAATTTTAGCATTTTCACTCAAAAAATCTCCCAGAGTATTTTCCAGAATAAACAGAGATATCATTTTAACCACTTGTTGGCAATGGCTTATCTCTCATACTGACAACTTTGCTTTACTGTAGTTTTGCAAAGCAACTGATTGGTGTTTAACAAGTCAGCAGACTGGAAAATTTAATAAATATGGAACCAGGCCAGAACTTCTGTCTTTATTATGGTATGAATTGTTTATCTAGAATTATAAAAGCCTCCATTTAGCCATCTCATTAAGAACACTTAAGAGGTTTTGGCATTTTGCTGGGATACTTATCAGCACCTCAGTAAAGGATAAGTTGACTTTCTCACTGCATTTAGCTCATCTGTCAGCCTGTAAGTTTTCCTTTGTAAAACTGAGTGCAACTTCATGGAAAATTTCCAGACCATACCTTACACAATGTATAACATACCACGTATCAAACAACTGAGACTGAAGATTTCTCTTACTCAGACTTACTTTCTGTGCTCTGAGTAATACAAGAAAGCTATAACCTAAGGTAACCATCACCAAGTCCAAATCTAAGTTTTCCTAAAAAGGATAACAGAATGGCTAAAGGTAAAAGTCAGTTCTAGTTTGCCAAGCTCAGTATACATGTTACTTTTTATATATGAGAGGAAAGAAAGCAAATATAGACATTACATGAAGACAACTGCCTCAAGAAACAGAAACGCCAATACAGTCTACGGATTTAGATGTAGTTTGAAGCGTTACATTGTAACGGCAATTCTCCACTCACTTTTTCCAGGTCTAGCTCCTTCAGCAAGATAGTTGCATTCTTATTTGCTTCTGCAGCCTGCTGGTCTTTAGCTTTCACAATCGTCTCCACACACTGGTGACATTTTTTCAACAGGTCCTGGAATGCAAACTTTTCTTACTAAAATATCTCTAAAACCGAAATTAAGGACTGAGGCTTGCTCTACAAATATAAAACTGATTTCCTTGTATTCATTCATAAGCATACAACTACTCCCAATACAGTAAGACTCAAAACTAAACCTAGACCTTAAACTAAACCTAAAAAAAAAAAAGTTAAAAAGAGACATACAAAACTGAGAAGCTAAACATGAACATTTAGTTTTGAATACTTAAGGTTTTCACATGTATAACCTAATACAAATGGTCTTGGTCTTTTCTCAAACTTAACTCACCTTGTCAGTTATGGTTGCTATGTACCGCATGCATTCAATGTCTGAAGGAAACTGGTTTACTTCTTTCACGAGGAACTGAACTACTTTCACATGCCCCTGCAATAGCAAACAAAATTCTTATCTCTTTTGTACACAACTGCTGTCACTCATCATTAAAACACAAGCTTGATATCTGTTAGTTTAGAGTAAAAACTAGTAACAAGCAAGAGTATTTCTGCTAAATTGCTTTGGGGGAGGAGAGGTGACTAGCTTGCTCAGTGCTGACAGCGAGTTTACTGTTGAACATACAGGCGACAAAGGCAGGCTCTCCTAAACGTAACTTATTATTTTAAAATACAAGGATCAAACCAGGCCTGAGAGCACAGTCAGCTCTTTGCGTTTTTGTTTGCTCACAAGGTGAGTCTGATCAGGGAACTGAGCCAGCTGAACATTATCCCACAACTACACTTTCTTCTGCTGCTGGATATCCTATCTGATGGGGTGCACTATGCAACCACACAAACATTACCGACTTACTACTTCTGAAGTTATCTGAAAGCAATGGAGGGACAGTAGCAGAATGCTCAACATTGATATTTGTCAAAAATCTGTACTCTTATTTGATGTTTTGTTAAGTATAAAGCAACTGCTCTTAAACAATCCTCTACTACAGCTATATTCCTTGTTTCCAGAAACTTAACTGATCAAACCATTAGAAGCTAATGTTCCTACTGCCAAGAAAAAAAGGCAACAACAAGAAAAGCCAGCAATACAAAGTCTAGTAGAGACAAGACATAAGACCTGGGTCTGAACATAGGAACAGTAGAACAGGACCACCCCAAAGGACAGCTTATTACAGACTGGTACAGTGTCCATCTCTAAAGCAAGGCTGGAACAAGTTGTATGATTTGCAGGAATTTACAGGGGAACACAATAATCTTAACAGCTAGAATAGTAAAAGGTTTTGGAAACCGTATGACCAGAGATAAAATTAACACATTTTACAAAACAAAGCTTTTTATGTCTCAAAAACAGATCTTTGTGAAGTGCATCTTAGCTCTTCTCTAGAGAGGGTCTGAGATCCGCAGATCTAATGATCTTAAAGCAGACATTTTATCAAAATAGTAATTTTGATGTGTTATATTTGATTTTTTTCCAAGACTAAACATTTAGATTTAAAAATCAAATGAGAAATTCCATTTCAAAAACATTTAGCATTGAAATATACAGTCAGGTTGTTCTCCTACCTTGCGGAACGCTGACATAAGAGGTGTAATCTTCCGATTATCTGCTGCATCCACATCTGCTCCTGCTTGCACAAGCAGCTGAACTACATCATAGTGACCACCATTAGCTGCCAGCCAAAGAGGTGTATTTCCTTTCTTGTTACGAACATCGATATGAGCTCCTCTAAAGTAGAGCAAGGGTAATTGAGTGAAGTAAGGTATCAGTAAAGATGGAAATCAGGAAGTAAGAGATCATGAAAGATCAGACTACAACTGAATATGCAACATCAGCCATTGAAATCTAGTATCTGGAGTAGAAATTCTGTTTTATTATATTGTGACTTAAAAAGCAGAAGATTTCAGGGACAAATACAATTTAAACCTCTCCTACTCTSCCCTCATAGCAAGTCTATAGTCTTCTGCATCAGTTAGGCAACTAGCTAACACAGTTTTTAAACTGATCTTTAGATTTGTGACTACTCAAAGTGCAAAGAAGCCCCTTGAAATTTTAGCTGCACACGATTGCACTTGAATAGCTCCAGAGCAGTTTCCAGGCTCTACTCTAAGTGATAGCAGGGCAACGCTCATGTAGGAATTGTTGATTACTACGTAGTCAACACAGTCAGACACTGTTTGCTTACGTCTGATCCCAGCTGTCTGCTTAGCTTCAATATCACTGCAGTTGCAGGATACACTAGGATAATACTGGTATAGTGAACAGATAYGAGGCCCTACTCCCAAAGTTCCCCATCCTCTTTGCTCTTGGATGTGTACACGGACACAAACAAGGGCATCCTTACCACAAAAAATACAGCTACAGAATAAGCCATATTACCGATGAGAAGAAATAATTTACCGATTAATCAAGAGCTCGCAGAACTTGTAGTGACCCTTATCTGCTGCAATTGTTAAAGCTGTATCTCTTGAGGAAGGCACAGGCGGAGCATTAACATCTGCTCCTTTGTCGAGAAGAACTCTTCCAACCTCTGCATACCCTCCTGAAGCAGCTTCCATCAGAGGTGTAAGACCAGTCTGTGCAAAAATAATGAGTTGCTCATTGTGAATTCTGTATAAACTACTTTAGGTACAACATTTGGATAAACCATTACAGATTTCTACACATGTAAATCAGATTTTTTATTTAACTGCTTATATTTACTTTAGAAGTCTTCCTCAGAAAACATCCTCTTTGGCTTTGATTTACACCAGCCTAAACTGACAACTGATTACCACCAGATATGCTAGCCTGAGCAATAAAAACAAGTTTACAAAGAATCTCTAAAACAGAGGTAAGTACAGATCCAGCGGCAAACACAAGTGTTTCTGCAAAAACGGTCCCCAAAACTGGCTTTAGAAATTCTCTCTAGCCTCCCTTAGCCCTGAGACTGACCTTGGACGAACCTGGTTGTTAGGCAAGAGTGTTAAATAAACTTGTACAAGCTGCTAACATGCCCAGCTGACTGTTTGAGAGCTGGCTTATATCCACATCCCTTTTTCTCCAGCTACAGGAGAAGCAGACATTTCTATGGACATAGAAATTATTTCAGCAGCTTTAGGAGTTACCAAATTTTTTTTTGTGCTGGGGAAATCACTCTGGCTGTCTACACTAGCTTTCAGCTTCCTTTATGGCAAGAAGCACAAAGCTGTCCCACAGTAAAGGATGGGACTGGTAGAGCACTGCAGAGGTGCAGAAAGTCACAGTACTGAAGTCATGGGTTCTRTGTTAACATCAGTTTTCCATCTAACAGACCAGCGTTTGAATGCAATACTTGCCTTGATGTGGATGAAGTAGTCTGTTGTATCTGCAAATCACTGCCATAAAAATACCGTTCCCTTTACTTCTGGGCTTGACTTACATATAAATACAGATATATCTATCTGTTCTGTTAACAGAACATGTCAGCCTTAAACTTGAGAAGTTTCTTGGCACTACTGAGTGAGAGTTAACCAAGGTAAGTTTCATTTTTCATTCAGAAGGTCTAATCATCCTTCCCCCAACAAACAATCATCAGAACTACTGCTTATGATTTTTAAAAAGCTTATTTCAAAACGTTCAGCAAGTCCTCTAATTTTCCTATACTGTAGCGAGTGAAATGAGGCATGCATACAAGCTGTTAAGCACAACCTTGAAGCTTGCACATCAATAGGGGCAAGGAGGTTTTTACTAAAATACTTTTCCTTTTTCACAAGCAAGGAGAGGTGTTTAAATACGTTGGGAAAAACAAAAACAAAACAACAGTGAGAAAATAACCCCCTGTCAAATGTCTAGCTCCATCACTACCAATTTGCTTTTGAATTACTGAAGACAGAGCCGAAGGGGCTCAAAGAAGAATTTCAAGAAACCTGACAACTCTTGGAAAATGCACTACTTAAAAATAAGTCATAAGGAAAGGTGATATACGTGCCTACCTTAGCCCTGTGTTCAACGTTGGCTTTCCTGTCCAAAAGCAAACTGACCACCTCTGCTCGGCCTTGGAAACAGGCCAGGGTGAGGGCCGTATTGCGATTGGTCTCAATTTGGGCATTGATATCGGAACCCATGTCAAGCAACAGTTTCACTGCAGGTACGTGGCCGTTCATAGCGGCCAACATCAGAGGAGAAATACCTAGCTTACTCCCAGTCCTAAAGAGAAAGAAAAACAACAGTTCCCAGAACCAGATGAATGCTCTGTAAAACACAAGTGTATCCAAGACGAACAGAATGTTTTATTGTAAGCCAAAAAGAAACATACAATATATACAAATAGAGACACTTACCTAAAATACTAGCAATTCTGAGCTGATTATCAGAAACCAGAGTAACCACGTGCAGTAGAAAATCATGATTTACGTACAAGAAAAACGTTTCAACTTTTCAAAGTTCAGATGGCTGAAGCACACATACACATTAAGCAATTTATATTAAATCCAAGGCTGCAGCTGATTCAGAAAAACATACTTCTAAAATACAGCCACAGTTTAAACTTCTTCTGGGGACAGAAGAAATGTTAGCTTTTCTATAATGAGTAAAGAGGGCACTTAAGAGACTCAGCCATGTAATTTTGTTCCTCTTTCTGAAAAAGAAATATTCCAACAAATACACAGGGCTGCCTTGTGAGCTTCGGCTGGTTCCTTTCCGTTCCACTGGAAAAGTGTTGGACTTCTAGATCCCAGAACAGTGGCAAAGAAAGGGGGAAAGAATAGGCTTGCAAATCATATCGTTGCTTAAAACTTAGATATAAGAGAAATGAAGGATGGGAGTGATGTAGAAAGGTTGCAAGGAAGGCTAAAAGCACTAAAGGTTGGAGAATACGTTTCACTATATACCCAACAACAGACTACTCCTGCAGTTAATCTGATGCACAGAATATATTACCTTGAATTAATTTCTGCTCCAGCATTGAGGAGAATCTTGATGATATTGACATATCCACCAGATGCAGCAAGGCTTAATGGTGTATAATCAGACACATTCCTATGTTCTTTGTTTGCTCCTCGGGCCAACAGCAGATCAACAACCTGGAAAGACAGCGCACACGTTAAAATACGTGTTGTGACCTTAGCTATTACCTAGAAGTGAAAGAATGTTTTCACCATTCAAACTTTCCTGCACACTACCAGCTTCCAGAGTCAACAGATAAGCAAAGATGTTATCAGTTTTCCTGTAGAAACTTTACATTTACATATGCACTGTGCAGACTAGCAACTAATATATTCATCAGCAAATTTGTGCGGGCTGTAGTAGCACTTGTCTTTCAAAAGGATTATTTTACCAAATCAAAAATGCAAGGCTTTAAAGTGAAGCTCCTCCTGTACATGTAAGCTAAAAAAAAAAAGGGGGGGGAGGGGGGGGCGATATGTCCCACTTCCATATGCCTTACATTGCTTGAGTATCTCTTGCAGTGAACTCCCACACCTTTAATTCAAATGATGCTTGAGCCAAGTTTTACCATCTGTGTTACGCAGTCTTTCCAAGAAAGCACAGACTAACTGACAGTAACCAAAGAAGCGAGAGGAAGGACTTCTCTCCACTGAGAGAAGAAGCCTTAAAAGAAATAGAAGGGGGGGGGAAGATCTGGTGTGGCACTGCACTTTACTGTGTCTCATTTTACTACTACATGGGGCAGTTGGTTTAAAGCCAGAAAACACAACAACAACAAAAAAACACAACAACAACAAAAAAACACAACAACAACAAAAAAACACAACAACAACAAAAAAACACAACAACAACAAANAAAACACAACAACAACAAAAAAACACAACAACAACAAAAAAACACAACAACAACAAAAAAACACAACAACAACAAAAAAACACAACAACAACAAAAAAGAAAAACAACTCCCCCACAAGTTGCTAAGCCAGAAACACAAGAGGCAGAAAGTGGCATAAAGGACGAAAAACAAACAAAAAGTAACCCCACCACACAAGGAGGAAAAGTGAAAGATTTAAATATCACAGAATCACAGAACAATTGAGGATGGTAGGGACCTTTAAAGATCATCTAGTCCAAACCCCCTGCAGGGTCACCTACAGCACACGGCCCAGGACCCTGTCCGAGCAGCTTCTGACTCTCTCCAAGGATGCAGACTCTACAACTTCTCTGGGCAACCCATTTCAGTGTTCAGTCATCCTCTTAGAAAAGCAGTTTTTGCTTACGTTCTGAAGGAACTTCCTGTGATTCCCTTTGCGCCTGTTCCCTCTTGCCCTGTCGCTGGACACCACTGAAAAGAGTCCAGAAGGGTGTCCTGCTGGACCTTGTCCTTACCAACAGGGAGGGACTGGTTAAAGATGTGAAGGTTGGGGGCAGCCTTGGCTGCAGTGACCACGAGATGGTGGAGTTCAGGATCCGACAGGAAAGAAGTAAGGCAACAAGCATGATTGCGACCCTGAACTTCAGGAGAGCAGACTTTGGGCTCTTCAGAGACCTACTTGGAGGAATCTCACAGGTTAAGGCCCTAGAGGGAAGGGGGGTCCAGGAGAGCTGGCTAATATTCCAACATCACTTCCTCCAAGCTCAAGAGCGGTGCATCCCTATGAATAAGAAGTGCAGCAAAAGGGGCAGGAGACCTCCATGGGTGAGCAAGGAGCTCTTGGCCAAATTCAGGCAGAAGAAGAAAGTACAGAGTGTGGAAGAGGGGACAGGCTACTTGGGAGAACTATAGGAATGCAGTCAGAGTATGTAGAGATGCAACAGGGAAGGCTAAGGCTCAGCTGGAACTGAGTCTGGCAAGGGATGTTAGGGACAACAGCAAGGGCTTCTTCAAATACATCAGTAGCAAGAGAAGGACTAGGGAACATGTGGGTGGAGGCCTTGGTGACAAGGGATACAGAGAAGGCAGAATTACTGAATGCCTTCTTTGCTTCAGTCTTCACTGCTAAGGGCAGCCCCCAGGAATCCCAGAGCCTGGACGTGAGGGAGAAAGTCCAGAGAAGGGAAGACTTTCCTTTGGTTGAGGAGGATAGGATTAGAGACCTTCTGGGCAAGCCAGACATCCACAAATCCGTGGGCCCGGATGGGATGCACCCACGGGTACTGAGGGAGCTGGCGGATGTTGTTGACAGGCTGCCCTCCATCATCTCTGAAAAGTCCTAGAGAACTGGAGAGGTGCCTGAGGACTGGAAGAAAGCCAGTGTCACTCCAGTCTTCAAGAAGGGCAAGGAGGAGGACCCAGGGAGCTACAGGCCAGTCAGCCTCACCTCCATCCCTGGAAAGGGGATGAACAGCTCATTCTGGATGTCATCTCCAGGCATATGGAAGAAAAAAAAAGGTGATCAGGAGTAGCCAGCAGGGATTCACCCCCAGTTTTGGGGGCCGTTTTTGCAGAAGCACTTGTGTATGCCTCTGGATCTGTACTTACCTCTGTTTTAGAGATTCTTTGTAAATTGTTGTTTTTATTGCAAGGCTTCTGACACTGTCTCCCATAACATCCTCCCAGATATAAGGTCAGGAAGCGTGGGTTAGACGAGGGGACAGTGAGGTGGATTGAGTACCGGCTGAAAGGCAGAGCTCAGAGGGTCGTCATCAGTGGTGTGGAGTCTAGTTGGAGGCCGTGGCTAGTGGTGTCCCCCAGGGCTCAGTACTGGGCCCCATCCTGTTCAATTTTTTCATCAGTGACCACGATGAGGGGACAGAGTGCCTCCTCAGCAGGTTTGATGATGCTACCAAGCTGGGAGGAGTGGCTGACACACCAGAGGGCTGTGCTGCCATTCAGAGAGACCTGGGCAGGCTGCAGAGTTGGGCAGAGAGGCTCAACAAGGGCAAGTGCAGAGTCCTGCACCTAAGGGAACATAACCCTAGGCACCAGTACAAGCTGGAGGCTGACCTTCTGGAGAGCAGCTCTGCAGAGAAGGACCTGGGAGAGCTGGTGGATGACAAATTGACCATGAGCCAGCAATGTGCCCTTGTGGCCAGGAAGACCAATGGTCTCCTTGGGTGCATTAGGAACAGTGTTGCCAGCAGGTGGAAGGAGGTGATCGTGACCCTCTACTCAGCCCTGGTGAAGCCTCATCTCGAGTAATTCGTCCAGTTCTAGGCTCCCCAGTACAAGAGAGACATGGAGCTACTGGAGAGAGTCCAGCATAGGGCTATGAGGATGATCAGAGGGCTGGAGCACCTGCCCTGTGAGGAACGGCTGCGAGAGCTGGGCCTCTGTAGCCTGGAGAAGAGAAGACTGAGGTGGAGATCTTATCAATGTGTATAAGTATCTGAAGGGAGGATGTCAGGGGGACAGGGACAAACTCTTTTCAGTGGTGCCATATGACAGGACAAGAGGCAATGGGCAGAAATTGAAGCACAGAAAGTTCCGCCTGAATGTGAGGGGGAATTTCTTCACTGTGAGAGAGACAGAGTACTGGAAGAGGTTGCCCGGAGAGGTTGTGGAGTCGCTTTCTCTGGAGATACTCAAAACCAGCCTGGATGCAACCCTGTCTACCATGCTGTAGGTGACCCTGCCGAGCAGGGAGGTTGGACTAGATGATCTCCACAGGTCGCTTCCAACCTTACTGATTCTATGATCTTCTTTACACCCTCTCTTCAGATACTTAAACACATTCCCTCCTGAACAAAATCTCTCCTCAGTCTTCTCTTCTGCAGGCTGAACAGTCAGAGCTCTCAGCCTTTCCTCATGAGAGATGCTCTAGCTCCTCAAGCATCTTAGTGGCCCTCCACTGGACTCCCTCCAGTTGTGCTCTTTCTCTCTCTCTTCTACTGGAGAGCCCAGAACTGGACACAGTTCTCCAGGTGTAGCCTCACCAGGGCTGAACCTGAGAAGCATCATCTCCCTTAGTGTGCTGCCAATGCTACTCCTGATGCAGCCAAGCATGCCATTGGCCTTCTTGGCCACAAGGGCACACCGCTGGCTTACAGTCAACTTGGTGTCCACCAGGACTCCCAGGTCCTGCTCTGCAGAGCTGCCCTCCAGCGGGCCAACCCCAGTCCATACTGATGCATGGCATTATTCCTCCCCTGGTGCAGGACTCTGCATTCCCCTTTCTTCAGCTTCATTGGGTTCCTCTCTACCCATCTCTCCAGCCTGTCAAAGCAGCACAGCCCTCCGGCACATCAGCTACTCCTCCCACTTCTATCTTATCAGCAGATTGCTGAGGATTCATTCTGTCCCTTCATTCCAGTCATCTGATGAACAAGATGAACAGGACTGGACCCAGGACTGACCCCTAGATTACACTACTAGCTACAAACCTCCAATTAGGCTTGGCATCACTAAGCACAACCCTACTTCCCTGTCTGCTCACCCAGCCCTTACTTCTTCAGCTTGCCTATGAGGATGTTACGGTAGACAGTGACAAATGTCTTACTGAAGTCCAGGGAGACAACACCCACTGTTCTCCCCTCATCTACCCAGCCAGCCCTTCCACCATAGAAGGCTATCAAGTTGGTTAAGCAGGATTTCCCCTTTGTCAGCCCATGCTCACTGCTCCCAATCACCTTCTTATCCTTCATTTGCTTGAAAATGGTTTCCAGCATTAGCTGCTCAAACACCTTTCCAGGGATGGAGGTAAGGCTAATTGGCCCGTAGCTCCCTGAGTCCTCCTTCTTGTCCATTTGGAAGACTGGCATGACATTTGCTTGCTTCCAGTCTTCAGACACCTCTCCTGATCACCATGGCCTTTCACAGATGACAGAGAGGCCTTGCATTGACATCTGCCAACTCCCTCAGCACTTGTGGGTGTATCCCATCAGAGCTCAGGGACTCATGCATGTCCAGTTTGCTTAAGAGATCCCTAACCTAGTTCTCCTCCACCAAGGGAAATACTTTCTTTCTCTAGACTTTCTCCCTGGTGTCCAGGGCCAGGGATTCCTGAAGGACAATCTTTCCAGAAAAGACTGAGGTGCAGAAGTATCTGCTTCTTCTGTATCCTTTGTCACCAGGGCCCCTACCTCATTCAGCAGCAGGCCTACATCTCCCCTACTCTTCCTTTTGTTATGGATGTATTTATAGAAGCCCTTCTTGTCCTTGACATCCCTCATCAGACTATACTTTAGATGAGTCTTGGCCTTCCTAGCTTCTTCACTAGCTAGTTATTCATTCATTTCTCTTCCACCCTCACAAAAGCATTATTTTGCAAGAAAAAAGGGACAGGAGAATGACCACAAGTTATAACAGTTTGCTAAAAAAAATGAGGATAACCAAGGGGATAAAAATATATATTAAACATGTGTGTATCTATACCTCTTGGCGTCCACCGGAGCAGGCCAACGAAAGTGGAGTATCCTTTGTGCGCTCAGACTGTGCTTCTATATCCCCACCCTTGTCTAGAAGAATTTCTACTACACCAACATGCCCAGCAGTTGCAGCCAGAATCAAAGGTGTAAAACCTAATGTAACAGAAGGTCATATTAAAAGCAACCCAGAGAAACTCAAAACTACCCACAGGCAGAAATAGATTCATTTACTGTAAATTATGTTGATAAACATTCTGAGGAAGACATGTCTAGTTTCCTTGTATAGGCCATAATTACAGAAAACCTCAGACCCTCTCCCAGTCCTCATGTATGCCTGGTACATCTACGGTTTTGACTCTTGCCACATCTAATTTTTTTGCTGAAAAATCAGATTTCGCTGAATTCAACTACTGCAAAAGACATGATACGCAGCCTGACAACAAACTACTCTGAGTTAGCTTTGTCAGCCAAGATTTGAGATTTACCCCAATTAGCCACTCTAGTTAGAATGTCAAAATCTTTTGCGTAGAGTGAATTATAAGGACAAAGCGGTCCATATTTCAACAAATTTTAAGATTGCTCAGACATACTTCCTTTTAAAAACAAAGCTAGAAAGCCAGGCAGTATCACTTACTTTTTATAATCAACATTTCTATGTTAAGTTGGAAAATGCAATTTTACATTTTTGCACGCTCAGTCATTTTCTGAAGCAAAGAATACTAAATTCCTCTTTGAAACTTGCTCCTCCACATTACACACCAAGGTCAAACTGTTTTACTATTTTAGCTTACCCTTTTTGTCTCTGTGTTCAATATTCGCACCACGTGCTATCAATACAGATACAAGTTCTTCGTGACCGCCTGCACATGCAAGGGTCAGAGCAGTGTCGTGATTACTTTCAGTCTTCATGGTCAGGAAGAAAAAGAAGTAGATATTCATCAATTAAAAATATCCTAAGCAAACTTGATTTTTAACATAGCACTAGGTTTTATTCCCCACCCTTCTTTCAGAATTGATCAGAAAGCGAGTCAGTTAGACACTACAGTGAAATTACTCACATGCGCATCAATGTCAACCGAAGGATACATGGGAAGCACTGACTGCGAAGCCACGTTGCTTGGAGCCTGGGAACACGGCTCCGATGTAGGGGATTCCGTAGTGTGCGAGGAAATGGTGGAGCCACTGGGCACTCTGCTATTCACAGCTGAAAAGTAACATTGGCTTATTAATCCCCTCTTTGCAATTCCATATTTGAGAAAGACTTAGTCCCATAAAATTGTCACTGTCTAACAAAAATATCTGTGGGGTAGGGATGGGGAACAAAATACACAATCCTAAAAAGCAAATCAGTTATCTCACACAAAGGATCTTTCCAGCAGTTAAATAATGAAAGTATCTCCAAATTGTGTAAAGTTAGGAAAATAATTTTATTAATTCGTTTGTAAACATTATGAAGATTATGATTACAAATATTATTAGTTATCCTTCTAAAAATGCAACCATCACTGTTAGGTTTCAGTTATATGCTTGTTCTAAGCAAGCAAGTAATTTATCATTAAGATGCAATCCTAATACTCAGAAATAAAGTTATCATTCAAGAACTCAGAAGTATTTCATGTGACGGTTAGTGCACATTAAGCTTCCGTATAAAGCTTTCAAAGGAAGAAGAGTCACGGCCTCTTACTCCTTAATCATGTCTCAGAGATTAATAAATAAATAAATAAATAAATAAATAAAAACATGAAGGGTGGAAGAGAAACAGGAAGGAGGTGGCAATCAACAGAAATAAGCACACTGAAGAACTGTTCATGCTCCCTAAAATTTCTTTGGATCAAACACAGCCTTTCAAAAAGAAGCTGTGACATTTCATCCTGAAGCTACACCTCAGCTTAGCTACACAAGTAGCTTGGTAGCAAGTCTTTATTTTTAAACACAGCTCAAAGTGAACTCAATTATTGAGAACTGAATTGTATTCAACTGGTTTTAATCGTAAAGACCCTGTGGCCTTCCGCTATGGAAACTAGGCACCAACTGCCCTAACGCACGCTACGGTGAGCCACGCCGATGTAAGAGCAGCATTTGACAAGTAACTCTCAGAGCTGAAAGGACAAATTTCTACATTGTACAGTCTCGTTAGACATAAAGTTTAATTAGCTCTACTTAACCCAAAAGATGTAGCGTTTTTCAGTATTCCTGAAATAAGCAGCTGATGGAAAACATTAACAACAGTAGGCAAGAAATAAGCAGTGGCAATATTTTGCTTTTGTTCAAACAGTGAGAGAAAAGATGAAGGATGAGCAATACGCAGATTGGAATCCAAAGGGAAATTTTCAAAAAGTCTTCCCAACAGCTGTGATTAAATAGTTCAACTTCAGTGAAAACTGCTAACAAAATACATCAGCAATTATGCAGGAGAACAGCATATACAGAAAAGTCTTTGAAAAATCCTCACCAGGAGGTAACACCGCCAATTAAGCCTATGCATATAGGACTGCAAAAACTTGAGAAGGGGAGAGCAGGTTGGAGCAAGTTTTAGATGGGTCAGACAGGATTACAAAATCTTGGGGGAGGTGGACAACAACTTTAGAGATGGCCCTTTTCCGCTGTGTTTTGTAAAAGCCATTTCAACGTACAGCTTTTTTCTGGGTGCACAGTCAAAAGCATGCAACAAAATCTGGCTATTGCATTAAAGCAAGAATATATTATTATATCTGGATACAAACAGAGTTCATGTTTGCTTCGTATCATGAGCTTTCTGAACAGGTCAGGCTTGTATTTTTCAAATGTAAAAGCTCCCACACTTTATCTACTTACTATGTATTACTGCTTACATATCAGCAAGAGAAGATTAATGAAATGTACTTATTTTCTTGCTCAATGCACTGAAGCGCAAAGTACTAAGTGGATTCCTAATGATTATTTCTTCCAAAGTACAAGACACCAAATCGCCCTGTTAAAGACTGATTTTACTTTATAACAAATTAATCCTTCCTCATGAAGGATGCTGGCCCTATGATTTCACATCTTACAACTATATGTAGAGCGCTATACAACTATATATATTTATATACACACACATACGTATACACGTATGCTACGTACATATAAAGCAGGAGAAAGCAAAGATAGACTCAGCTATTTTAAGATTCCTTAAAAGGAACATATTCAATGTCATCAATAAAGATTCAATAAATCCTCTGCATTCACTACATTTTACAGCCATGACTATGTCACAGCATTTTTCTTGCAAACTTTAGATTTTCATCACGTGCTTGAAACACATGAATACACATGCTGAAGCACTTCGCTTGCACGGTAGCAATGACGTCAAAGGTGAGGGAGAAACCCAATGGGAGAAGAAACGCAGTTAAGCTCTGTACATTAATGATACTGCGAGCTCTGGTTTAAAATAAAATCTAAGAACTAGTAGTCCTACCATATAATCTTCTCCTCTTAACTTCTCTGTTGCTACAAAATTGCATTTGGGGGGCGGGGGGAGGGTCATTTTTACTTCCTTAAAACAGCAGTCAAGCTGGAAAGTTGGCCAAATGGAAATGTCATTATAGTTTGTACTCCATACAGTACGTGCCTGAAAGTTTCATAAAGCTAATTTTGTTCAGGGAAAAGCAAGAGTCACAATGATATACGGACATGGTTTTAGAAAACAATGAAAAAACCTAACTCTCAAAGATCATGAAACAAGTTTCAAAAACATCTTCACAAACATCTGTATGAAAGCAGAGCAAGCTGAAGCTTGATGGACCCATTCACCAGGGGTCTGGTTCTGGTTAGAAGATGCTGTCACTGAAACGTAAGTCACTTACTAGCATTACAAAACTCCTTCTCAGAGATGTCATTCTACCGACTGAATACGCTCTTCCAGAAAAATGAGAGCACAACCTCTCCATTTCTCTTCCCCACTGCAAGGGGCACTTAGCTAAGACCGAGCCGAGCTCTTGTTAGAAATCTCCAGGAAGGACTTCAGCAACTTGGTACGCACCATTGGCAACCTGGGGTCATCTTCCAAACAACTTTTTTTTTTTTTTTTTTAAACCAAAGTGTGTTTCCAAGAGTAAAAGCTGAAGCACGGTCTTCCTGCATAGTGAGGCTTGCGGACCCACACCAGGCAATAGCAATTGCTTTTGCCTCAAGACCCGGTGCTGATGGAAAGCCAACCACAGCTGGGAAGCACAGCGGTTTTGTCTTAGGCAATGGCACTGTGACAAATGACCTCGTTCCAAGAGGAAGGACTAATTTGGGAGCTACAAAACACTTAATGGGAAGATTGCATTTGTTATCTCTGAACATAATCCCAGCAGGATTTCAAGAGACTAGAAAAAAATAATCTCTAGGATGACAGAAGGAAGAGTTCTTAGCAGATGACCTTTTCCAATGGCAGTCCAGAAGCAGAACTACTTCTCTTTTTCCATCTTACATCCACTATGGGTTTGTTTTCCTTCTTTCTTTTTCTTTCTTTCTTTCTTTTTTTTTTTTTTTAAATCTCACCAACTCACACAGTTTCGAGTATTATAAAATTCTTCATCTATGTAGCATTGTCACCATCATGCATCTCTCCAAGATGGAACTGAAAGGAAACCAAGGTGAGCATAAACCACACAAAGGGGGGGGGGGGAAGATTTCCTTTGGGTACGCTGATTTCTGCTGTCATGTAAAAACAGGTCCTGCTTTGTTTTTTCCACAAAAACTACAATTCAATTTTGGTCGTAATTATTCTAATGGCATTGGTGCCCTGGTTCCACAATAAGGGCCACATAATTGGTTTGAACTGCTGAAATTCAGCAGACGTTCAAGTGACCTTTAGAGAATATTTGTAGTCTGATTGACCCACATTCTATCTAAAACCTAACACATACTTATTTTGTGACACAGGTTAAGGATGCTTCTGCAGACTTAAATATTCAGAAAATAATAATAAAAAAATCTACTCTAAAGCTAAATTTAAAATGACATAATAACAAAATCCAGTTTTCCAACATTATAAAAAGCTCACAATTTTTTCAGCAAATTTCTTTAAACCGGGATAAAATTTAAGACAAATTTTGAAAGACATGAATGACTGTTTCCCAAACTCATGAAAAAAAGTATACGGGACACACAAGCCAAAATAAACGGGTGCAAGAACTGAGCAATTTTAGCTAAGCAACTCTCAGGGTATCAACAGAAGCTGAAGCAAACAGCTTCCAGATGACAGTGCAGCTGCAGCCTGTGACTAAATTTACCCAACAATTGTTATGCTGCAAACACGTATATGTATATTTACACCTATATTTCAGTTCAGTCTTCCTTAAGGGAACTGGATACGGGACCACACAACTTTTAACCAATGGGTTACTGTACAGGCCTCTATAAGAGGCTACAGCTCATTCTATAAATCACCATTTCTCTCTCCAAATCATCCTGGTGACCAGCGTTACTCCAAAAACTAATCCACAAAGCAGCAATTCGGAAGTCTTTGAAATCATTACCTTAAACATTACTGTTGTCTACAACCAGAACTGCAGAACCAAATAAAACTGAGTAAAGTTTCTTACAACACATCTGGAATTTCAGCCTACAAACCAGAACTCCAAGGAGGAAAGAAACAGAAGCATACAGAAATGCTACCTCCTACACAGAAAACATCAGCTAAGCAGAACAGAACAGGAATAAAAATATTCCAACACAGAGAAAATTTTGGGGGTGGTGGGGGGGAACGAACACTCATCTTAAGTATCTTAAAACAGCAAGAAAGCTTCAACTTGGATAGAGTCAGTGAAGAAATCTGTGCAGGTAACTGTGCAGTGTGAATGGGAAAAGTTTCAAGTATGCAATGTGAAACACTTCAAGAAACCAAATTTATACTGAATAATGAAAATCAGGTCTAAAAGCTTTGCTCTTACCAAAAGATGTGACTAAAATAATTTGTTTTCCCTCATATTGACACTAATAAACTGTACCAACCCTACACGTCTTTAACAGACCCAATTAAAATTGCATTTATTGGGGGCAATCCACCTAGACTCCTAGTCGCAACTCTGAGCTAAATAAATTGAGTGATAAATGACGCCAACACATTGGCAAGACTAGATACCAGATACTGTATTTACATAGGCACTTCCAGTTAAATTACTCAGAATGCTAAAAATTTGAGGTTTTGCAGACACTTAACAACATCCTCTCCGACAGCTAGTCTCTAGTGAAACCTGGCAAAGCTTGCTGCTTTTACACTGCCACCAGTAAGAGCGATAATAAAAAAATATTTCAATGCAGAGGGCAAAAGTTTATTTAACATTTCTGTTCTTCCAAAGCAGACTYGATACAAACTGCAAAAACATAGCAAGAATAAAAATGTTCACGCTGCTTCTACAGTAAGGGTCTCAACACTTACCACCACCGATACCTCACCAAGGGAGATACTTCAAGACAAATTCTCTAATTAGGGAAGACTTATCCTCTGTCCAAGAGACCGACCGGCTTTCCACACATCCAACACAAAGCCCCTGAACAACTTTATCTAGCGTTTGTAGCATGCATGCAAAAACCAGTTGTCAGAACTTACTTCTACTGCTAAAATTTCTTTACAAAATTGAGGACTAAGAGCAAACTGATGTTAAAAAAATGCATTTTAAACACAGATCAAAGTTCAGAGCGAACGTAAAGTGAGGTAGCTTTGAAATTCATTTTGAAAGCTACCTAAATTTGCAATTTAGGATTATGATTTACGAAGCGGTCATTCTTTGGCCATAGTCTGGATTCTTTTTTTTTTTTTTTAAAGAGTATCTAAATCTCTCCTAATAATTTTTAAGAAGTGAAGCAAATCTCTGAATTTCAGAAGAAAATATATTTCACTAAAGCAACATCGATTTCTTTTTGCAGCAGCCTCAAAAACTGAAGAAGCTAAATTCTCCTCAGGTTGCCTTTTTGTAAACATGTACTTTGTAATTGTTTTGCAAGAGCATGCCATTTCTATGGATTTGGAAATGAGTAAACTTCATTTCCTAGCAAAACCAATCTTTGGTTAGTTACAAAAACAGTAAAAAGTTGCATAAAACTAACCAACAACAAGCAGGGTATTTACAGTTAAAGACCCTATGTTTAATTTAGGGTTTTTAATCATAAGGTAAGGAGGAGCTCCAGCTTGCTTTCAATTTCCCGCCCCCAACCCTCCAAATGGCACATATTTTAGCTTGTTTCATTTTTTATGGTATAAGGAAATGGAAGAACAAAGTGATTTTTGTCAGAGGGTTACGCTGCCAAGCGTTCAAGCTTCGACAAGTCAGAGGGGAGGTTTTCAGTCGGCTGTCTCAAATCCAGACCCGTTTCACTCTGCCGTGCTCAGTTGACTGCAGAGATTCTTTTCACGACGGCTGCTTACAACACATAACAGCAAAGGGTGCGCTGATTCGAATATAACACTGTTAAAGTCTACATGCTACGTGGTCCTGTGCCAGAGAAATTATTAACAACTACGCCAAAGTTTAGCCCGTGTTGACTATGTTTTCCATTAACGCCTCAAATTTTCCATCTTGCATGCTCAAGTAAATCTTCCTTAACAATATTTAAGAATAATCTAACAGTATTTTTTGTTGGGGATGTAGTCTTGTAGTCTGAAGAACATCCTAGAGCGGTGGATGGATGATACCAAACGAGAAAAGGGGAACTAAGCCTGAATCTCTAAAGTACCAGAGGGTTTCTTTGAATTCAATTGTACAGCTGAAGAGAGCTGATAGACGGCACAACTATTCCACCTACTGAGATTTCCAGGGAAGGCCGCGAAGTTGCAGTCACTCTTGACTTACATGAACTTCACTACAGTTATTAGTCACCGTTCTGAACGTTCCTGGGAATTGTTAGCAAAAAGTCTTATTCCACATTTCCAAAAGCATGGGGGGAAACTGCAGCAGACAGGGCAGTGACCACAAAGAGAGGGAAAAGAAAAAAAGAGAGAGAGAGAGAGAGAGAGAGAGAGAGAGAGAGAGAGAGAAGACAAGAAAATAAGGGCTGAGGAACAGACTGAAGGACCAAAGGAGAGTTGAGTTAAGAAACACTGGATTAAGAGAAACAAAATAATGAAACACTAACAAAAGAACAAGACTACAGCCCAAACAGGCACAGTCCCAGACAACAGTATCCTGCATACGTCCGACAGTAAACAAATCCTACYGGAAAAGGTGAAAAGCAGCTCAAAAATGATACCTCTTTTTCAAATGGGGCTTACCCAACCCAAGTGCGTGTGTGAGGGAAAAAAAAAACTCAATTTATCTTCATGCAGTTAGCAGCAAAAGCAAGAATGTTTCAATTTTTGCTTTCATCCAGTCAACATGACATACTATTGCCATATGTTAAATGTGGTAAGCAGTTACTCTCGTTTAACATCCAGGGTTTAGAAGGTATTCTGAAAACAAAGCCATTACAGAGAAGCACTAAAGAGCTAAATGGTTTTGCTCAGATTCCAGACGTGTTTAAAACTAAAAGCAGCAGAACAGAGATAGATATATCTGTCGTCAACATAAGTGACAATATTTAGGATTTTTCTAGAGATGGCTACTACACTAAGGAAATTCACTGAGGGATAAGCCTGTATGTAAAAATCCTATGGAAGAAGAAAAAAAATTGTGGGTTTTCGGGTTCCCCATGGCCACTTTTAATCACTCACGGTTAGACTTTTTAAAGAAGCGCAGAAAAAGATGAGTTCACGGGGCTAAAACATGTCTCTGGGACATGTTTGCACTTTGTAAAGAGTTTTGTTTTGTATTTTTTTTTTTAAAAAAGAAAGGTCTCATGTTAGAATTGGAAGTGACTGTTAGGATTAATAGCACTAATCAGGAATTTTATTCTTAAGTAAATATTCCCAAACTGGAAAACCCCTAGATGTTTTTGGAGGGAAGGAGAGAAACGGAAACTGAGCACACAAATTAATGCAAAAATAGGTATATTTCTTAACCCACCTGCTATTAGGTCATCAAGAGTGTCGGTAAGCGTCTGTGCTGGAGTGGCAACCATTAATCCGTCTGGTTCTTGAACTAACAGCCCCTGCCCAGCAATTTGCTGCTGCTGTCCTACATTCTGCTGATTACCTAATGCTTTCTGAAGTTCAAGAGACTCTGTCCCATTATAACCTAAATTACCAGAAAAATTACATTGAGGTGTTGGCAAAGGCTGGTTAGGGACAAACTCTATTTGTTCAGCAGGTGGTGAAGACTGTTGTTGCTCATCATCTTTAGACAAGATTGTGTCAACCTGAGGTAACCCTGAAAAGTTATCCTCTGGCAGACCCTTATCAGCTTCCACTTCTGGGAAGACCCCTGTAAGTGGGCACTGCTGTTGCAGGGGAAGTGGTGTGTCTGTCTGACCTTTGGTCTCCAAATATTCTTTGGTAAACTGCTGTTGGGTTTTCATCTGCAACTGCCTTTCCACCTTCTGTAGCTCCTTCAATATTTTCTTCTTCTTCTGTACTTGTTCTTCTCTGTTCTTTTTAAGTTCTTCAATCTTATCTTTATTTAAAGGTTCACCTTGAATTAATTCCAATGATTTAAGTTGTGCTTTTTCAATAGCACTAATTCTCTGTCCAAGTTCATTCAGCTTGCCTTCAGTCTCTTCTACTATGCATTCCAAAGGCTGGTATGGGTGAAAAGGTGGCAGTAGGTCCTTATCTGCTACCTGCAGGGAACTTGACTTCTGCTTGGATGCACCTAAGCACATGAAAAATGTTTGAAAAAATGCCATGCTGAAGATACCCCATACCTCCCCTCTCTCCCACCAAAAAAAAAAAAAAAAAAAAAAAAAGAACACTTTACAACTAACACTGCACATCTGTCAAACCACATAAAAGTAAAACCTATACTCCATTTTAAGACACACAGGTCAAGGCTGGAATTTTCAATATTGATCCTAAACCCAGTATTGATCCCTTAAAAATAGCTATTTTAATTTTAAGGAATTAGGAGCTTTACGATTTCTGATATACCTGACTGCATCTGGTAATTAAAATCAGGAGGAAGAGCAAGGTAATTTAAATAATTGAATGAGCATTTGTTCTGTTTGCATATTTGTTCTGTTGTGCAGAGCAAATTAAGCTAACAAAAGTATAAACCTTTTTCCTGAGGCTAACTTCCAAAAGCAAAGTTGCAAGCAGAAGCAGTCTATATTTAAGAGAAACTAACTCTACAGGAAGAGCAATATTTTGAGCTAGTATTTCTCCAAATGCTTTATTATTCCACAGTTACATTACAAGCAGAATCCTGCCCATGCAAGCCTGAATATGTACACCAATATATTTTAAGTTGGGCATCCTTTTCAATATTCTGAGAGAAAAATTAACCTCTTGCTTGCCTCCCCTGCCTCCACCACCAAATTAACAATTCTGCTCACTATTAAAACCTAAAAACCTTCAAAACCATCTAGCAAGAAACACCATGCCAGGGTAGTCCTTCCATGAACCATCACAAGGAACGTACATGAAAGCTCCAGTCAGATCTTCCTAATAAGAATCTATTAGATATTACTTCAGTGTTTTTTTAAAAAAGAAAAAAATAATTAAAAACAAGAAAGGTTTTAGCTTCAAAGAATTTTCTACAGTAGCTCTCATTCTGTAATTGGTGATATATGTAGTATTTTTGAAAGACACAACTTGAACATTAATAAAATAGACTCATGCAATTCGTTATTAAAAGGGGAACTAAAGTTCGATAGTCTTAGTCATTGCTTATTAAAGATACCTAACCATAACACTGTTAAATGGAAGTGTGGATGAAGGAACTAAGTCTCAGATAAATCACTGCTTCTGGAAGGATTACGTTTCCTAAACCACTGCTTTATTTCTCCCTGGGCTTTCCTTCTTCAAGCTATTAATTCATAAGCGATCTCATTTTATACTGCTGCCAAAACAGGAGTCACAGGCACACACTGCACTTTCAGATGAACCTTCTTTGAGGAACTAATTGAGGAAAAAAATACGTGAGAATTCTCTTAAAAAAAGAGAAAAAGAAAACATTACAATAGAGCCGAACTAAACTCTGTGCTGAATAACTTTACCAATGAGACTCTCTGGAACGAGAGCAAAGTCTACCTAAATTTTAAAGGAACAACACAAGTCTTGATAACTTCAGGAAATATCCTAGAACGTCATCTCAGCATGCTACAAGCTCTTTAGGTACATCGAGACTTGACACCCTTTAGCAAGCTCCTTCTCTAACTTAATATTTATATTATAACTTAATATTGCTGCCTTGCCAAAAGATCCACAGTCCCAGTTGAATATATTTTTAAGCCAAAATATTTTTCCTATTTTTTCTCCGAACCGTAAGTCCCAAAGTAATATTTCTGAAGAGGATGAAGGACTTGACTGAAGATTAGCAGTAACGCTCTTTGTACTGGCTGGTGGGTGGATAACTACCTCAAGTCCATTCTAAGCTGCTAGCTATTTGGCTTTATAAACTTCTAAGGTTTACATAGTTATTATTCCGTTTTAAAGGCTGCATTTTAATTTACAAATTTATCATATATTTTAAGTTTTAGAGATTACTCTTGAAAACAGTTAAATGTTTTTTCTATATCCTTGTTAGGATTAACTTGTTAGAAGTTAATGAAAGAAAAAGTCAGCCGGCCCTTTGAAACCAAGCTGCTCCACTGCAAATACCACCGAAATAGCAGAAACATCAGTAGATCTAACTCCAAACTAACCTTTAAGACATGGCTTAGAAAGGAACAYTTCATACCGCTGTGTTTTCCTGCCATTCTTAAGGTTACCACATTTACCTTTTTCATAATAACAAACCATTTCCCGACTTCTAATAGGAGCAGTGGAACAGGTTGCCCAGAGAGGTTGTGGAGTCTCTTTCTCTGGAGATATTCAAAATCTGCCTGGACACGATCCTAACACGCTTTAGGTGACCCTGCTTGAGCGAGGGGGTTGGACTAGATGATCTTCAGAGGTCCCTTCCAACCTCACCCACTCTGTGATTCTATGTGTCTGGGCAGCTTACATCACCTCATAGAAAAGAGAAGTTGTAGTTCAAAGAACCCTCAAATCATAAAGTATCAATATTGTCTCTCTCGATCAACATTCACCTCGGTAAAAAAATGAGTCAGGCTGTCACAAGAAACCTCTTCTAAAACCACAGGAGAAAGTATAGAGCAGAACAGCCTTGTATAAAAACCTCTAATACTTCTAGTCCATATGTACTGACTAAAGGACACAAGGTTGGTCATGCTATGAGCAACAGACTCCCCAAATGGTATCTCAAGATAAGGAATGAACGTCAGAAGCTCAGGTAGTTTCTGAAAACAGAATTTCAGAAGATTAATACAGCTCATGTTGTGCCCCTGGATAAAGAGTATACAAATACGGCCACCCTGCAAACAAAGAACTAGGCTCCTGGAAACTCTGAAGGTGTGGAGATGCACTGTAATGAGCCTCTAAATTTGGCCACTGCTCAAGGTTGTAAACCATCCTTTTCATGTCAGAAAATACGTGCAATCTGTAATATCGGGGAAGATGAAAGAGAATGCGGGGTAGGAAGAAAAGATTAAGGGTTTGCTGAACTTGAGGTTCTCATCCTAACCATTTCAACACAGAGGTGGAGAAGCTGCTGCTGGTAGCTTCAGGAAATGTAAGTATTGTAATATAAGAATATTAGAAGTATTTAAAAGTAGCAATTAAAAGTTTCCTAGGAGAGTCAGATTCTTTTAACCACTGTTAAACTTACAAGTTAATAACTTTCTGAAAAAGTACCTACTGAACGCAACAATAAATGCCTTTTCCCTAAAACAGTTTAATACTTTCCACAATGATATGCAGATTGCCAGCAGCCTGGTAAGAGGCTGTTATTCACCAAGACTACAATATAACATAACATGATTTTACTACTGCAAAAACTGAGTTGGAGAGACAATCTTCATTTTAAATTTCCTATTTTTATCCAAATCTTCCCCTATAATATAATATCCTGAAAAACACTGTGCCTACTTCAGTAAAGACTCAGGAATAAGACATTATTTTGTACTTTCAAACTTTAAATACTTAAGTACAGTAAGACTAAAAAAAAAATATAGGCCTCACCATAATTAAGTCAACTTGGTATTTTTCGTTTTGTTCATTTATTTTTAAGCAAACTGTCAATTATTCTACACAACTTAATACAAAACTAGACCCAGCAATACTAAGCAGCCAATATATTCTCTAAAGCAACTGGTTAGAAGACCTATTCAGAAGAGTTGAAGACAGGATCAATAAAAACTCAGATGCTGCTACTCAAGTATCACCTGCTACCAGCTAATCAAGATTACATGAAAGAGATTAATCAAGTTGGTAGGAAACCCAGTGGGTACAGGCACGTCAGGAAAGCAACTAGGAGGAGCATCTCCTAATTTATTTTGTGAACAGTAACACCAAGCACTCTTTTACTGACATGTCCATATTTCCACAGTTTCTTGTTCCTAGCCTTTCCAATTCATCATTTCAACTATCAATCCCATGCAAAGCAGAGAGTCACCATTTCGCTCCTTCCCTCACACCGTTCACTTCCTCTCGCTGGCACGTCGGTGTTTTGACTGGCATACACTACTCTGGAAAAGATACATTCTGGACAAATGCAGCTCCCCATCGTTTCCCGTGAATTCTTACTCACTCGTAGGAAATGTAAAGGCATCCTACATATACTACTCCAGTGCACTGCAGCTAAGTCTCACCAACACCTAAACTGGTTTGCAGTATTCTCTTCATCCAGGGCAGCAGCCCCTAATTATTAATAATCCCTCGATCACTGACTAAAATGCATTGGAAAACACTGTTACGTCTCCTTGCTGCAAGTAACATTTAGCATTTTTTGACCCTGCACTGCTGGCAAACAAGAATCTGGAAAAATAATGTTGATGTTTCTAGGTCACAAATAGCTCTTAAGCTATTCAACTCTAATTTAAAAGCGCATAAAATATGTTCACTTTCACAGCCACTCGATACGGTCTTTCATCCCAAAGATTACAATCTGATACCATCTTTCTTCCCTAGTACTAAGGCTCTCTAGGAATTTACTCTTCTAGTCCTGACACCTAAACTAAAGGACACCTTGTTTTCCCAAGAAGCACGTAGTGTATACAATCTTTCACAAATGCAAGCCATAAACCTAGTTCAAACTTGCTGATCCACTTTTAATGATATTGCTATTAGATGTACCACTTGCATTTGCTAACATCCAAATGATGGCCCATACATTACACTGACCGTGCAAGGAGGCACTTCTGCTGCCCTCCGCAGGTCTAAGGACAGAGTATTTACTCCAAGATAGTTCTGACAAGCAGGAATTAGATACACAGCTTTTTGTTTTTTTAAGGTTTTTTTTTTTAGTGCAAATAAAGCTTAATTCAGATGTTACTCCAACAGCACTGTCTGACGAATTAGCAAGAAGAGACATTCTTGCTGAACAACTGTTTCTGAGAGGCAATCACAGTTAAAAACAATCACCAATTTATTTTTAAGGGCATTTCAGAAGATTGAAGATTTGGTTTTCCAGCTCAGAATTGCCAGGAGATTTCTATCAATGCAACTGCACTTCAGCTTAGTAGTTTTCATCTTGGCCACTACCAGCAATAGTTTTATCTGGCATGAGATGGAATTCTGGCACTTCTTGACAGTCAGCTCTTTAATTTCAAGAGTTAACTGGAAAAAAAAATCCAAATACAGGCAGTTAAATTCCAAAAGCTTTAGGGTAAACAAATTTACAACAAGAAAATCTCAACTGTGAGATACACATTTGTACATTCAAACACATCTCCAAATAGTATCCAAGTCTGTATAAATCACCATGTCACGCTGACAGTTAATATCACACCTAGAACTTCAAAATCACATCAGATCTAATCTGTTCGTCTCTTCACACAAGGTAGATGTCAGGAAACATAAATTCATAGTAAAGTATTTCACAGATCTGTGTGGTTTGTCACAGAAAAGCCCGTCTGCTATTATTCTTACACTTCAGAGTGAAATCAGGTTTTTCAAGAAATAGGATAAACAAAGCTTAGGATTTGATCTGCAGTCAGCAATTAAAACTCACCAGTTACAAAAGCAGTAGGGTGAGCTCAATACTGAATTTTCATGAAAATTCCACATTTAATTCATATTACTAAAAATCAGAATCTCTGAAAAGCTGGCGAAACAATAAGTCAATCCATGTACATAAACACAAAATATAATATTACATAATTTGGAAAATAACCTACAAAATTTTCTAGAAAATTTCATCTGTAACATTGTTAAGACAGTGTTGCAATTCTTCTTTATGAAGAACAGGATGATTCATAGAGGACTGAATGTTTAGACGAGTTTATAATCAACTATGGTTCTCTTGTAAGCCATGTAACATTTTGCCCATCTTTATCACTTCCACAGCTCCTTTTATAGGCTACTTGCTCGGAAACAAGTGCAATGACATCCAAGAGCCAAAGGCTACAGAGTTGAAGAGAAAAGCTCCACAGCATAATCAGCTAACTCTGATTAGAAAAACTAATGTTCTTCTGACACGCAGAAAAACAAACAAACAAAACTTTAGTTACTTTCCAACTTTATTCTTCTACTCAAGTTTCTTCTGGTAGGTAGCTGGATAGAACCTAACTAGGAACTTGCTCAGATGCAATTAGTTAGCAGGTGTCAGTCTGATAATTGGACCTTCAGAGGAATAAAATTTCGGAAACCACTCTGAAAATGTTTTTATACGCTTGCATGTGTATACCCCCCAGAGTGTATCTTGTTTAAATAATCAGCTTAGATTCACAGAAAAGAGAAACAAGAATGTAAGTCTACTAAGAAAGTATGCGTGAAGTTAGAAAGAGGCACGGACTGTTTTTCTGTGAGGTGCAAAATGCTATCTAGAATTATTCACCTTTACAGATACAACAGGCTTAGGAACTTCTGGTAGAAAAATCAAAAGGGTGGAGGGCAAAACCTCTCAAGCAGAATTTATAACCTTACATTAAAGCCAAGGAAGAAGGAAAAAATCTAATTTAGGATCCTGCATGGGAGAGAACCAAGAAAGCTGCATTTTACTCGGCAATTCCTCTACGATAACTGGAACAAGTGGCAGAAAACATGCAAATGGCCAGAGGATATTGGAAGATGTTGAGCCATAAGAAACAGCGAGCAGACAGTTGGATCATGCACTCGAGAAGCCTGAAAGGGGTCAAAACAGAGTCTGGTAAGCCAGAACATCAGCTACTTTTTTATCCTTCTGCTCTACAAAAACAGCATCAACTATCAAATCCTACTGATAATCGGAGCCCTGCTCTAAATAAATCACACAAGGTGTGAGATAGCTCTGTTGGAATATATCCCAATATAACTACTAGGCAAAAAAAAAGTCAGATTTAGAGCAAAAAACATTCATTGTGTTTGTAGTTATTGAAGCCACATTATGTTTCTTTCAAGTAATTAGCTTGTGAGTAAAATTTAGCATGGGGGTATGGAGGATACTCACTGGCACTACTGCATACGAAAGCTTAAAACATTCCTAAAAACTACTCAACTTGAAGTGGATTCCTGTCTCCCACTCAGGACTCAAGGGCAGATGTGGAAAGTTTTTTTCTTTTTCTTTTCTTTTTCTTTCTTTCTTTTTTTTTTTTTTTGGTGAAAAAACTCGTTAAATCCATTCAGTCTTGTCAAAGCTCCCCAAATAAGAAGGGCTGCAAGTTTTTGCCCACTAAAATCCAACAGCAGAGAAGTCTACTGACAGCATATTGTTAAGTCTGAAGCACTCAAGTTCACCTATTAGTTAGCTTGTAAGCACAATTTCAGATTGGTGAAGTAGTGAAACATATTTTGGGAAAAGCTTCCAAAAGACTCCTACCTCATATGAATTCAAACATTTTCACCAAGAAAGGAAAACTCAACCTACTGCTGCATTCCACAGACTTCCTAAGCATCTCCTCTTTGCACAAGCATACTGATTTTGGGTCATGTTCTGAAAGCATACCGTGGATACACAATACAGCAGTCGCCAAGCACATTCTGTGAAAGACTAAGCACACTGCAGAGTCATGGAGAACAACCAGTGAGCGCTTCGAATCCCATTCTTGAACATTAACTCGGGTTTACAAGCCACATAAGTTTATCAATGGCAACAACATTTCAGATGACGTTCTCTGCCCAGAGTGATTTCTTGAAGAAACACGACAGAATTCCTTAAGACCATTTCATAATGCYAGAAGTGGCCTACAATTTGCAGGGCACCAAGAAAAATGCCTTTAAAAGTACACTCAAAATTACAAAAAGAGCAACGATATTCACAGCTTATACTCACTAGGACTGACAGCTCACGCAGCCTGTGTAAAATTAGCATGGGGAATTTCTTAACATCCCAGCACGTTTGTGAGGGAGCGAGTGGGAAGAGTAATCTGTCTTAATACAGAAAGAGTTACACTGGCTGGATTCAGACTGTGTCAGAAGAAACAGTTTATAAACGGCTCTTCAGTCACCCACTCCACCTCATTTTGCCTTGCAAGAAGTCTAACTGCTTGGTGCCAAAGCTTAAAGAGGAGTARGGGGAGAAAAACAAAAAGAAAAAGGAGTGGGAGAGAGAGGGATAAGAAACACATTCATGCATTTGGATGCAGGCTGGGGACCTGACTATACCTGGAAGCAACACTCCTGGTGAGGGTGTCAGGCTCGCATGAGAGGGCAGCAGGGAGAGCCACSAGCCCCAGGCACACTTCATGCAATCAGCCCTAGAGTCAATTCTCCTTTCTCCCCTCACCACATCTGACTAGTCTTTATGATTTTATGAGGCTACCAGTGTTGCATAGGACATTCAGATGAATGTCTCTAGATCCACTGTCAGCTCTGAAATGTTTTTCTTCTCACGTGCTGCTAAATATTGATATTTAATCATTTGCCCAAACAACTGTTCAAATAGCAACTATTCCATAGGCCGCCTTAGTCTACTAAAGGATAATGATGCCATTCAAAATTAGTTAGCTGTTGCTATTGCACTTCTTGCAAAACTGATACGGATACTCTAAAACAGACTGAGCTGAGGTTAAAAAGGCCAGGTGTTCTCCTGCATTCTGTAAGTAGCTAAGAGTTTATCCAAGAGCTTAGAGCTCAAGTCAAAACCCTGAAGGCAAGAAATCTCTCCCAAGATAAGCAGTTTGGTAACAGAATAACCAAGGACTACATTTTTCCCCCCAGAGAAATAATAGAAATACATCTATTTGCACCCTTTTTTAACCCCTCATCTCCCAAGAAGCCTAACAATGAAATTTGGTATATTAAACCCATGTGCATATTGGAACTTAAGAACAGAAGTTTAGCAAAGAACTCTACCATAGTTACAAGTATCAGAGTGGTATAATTACAACAATCACATAGTGTTTAAACACAAAATATCTTTGTTCCCCCTAGAGACTTCAGATGCACAAGAGCTTTATGCACAAGACTTGCAGTAATGCTTCATTAGTCCAACAGCACCCTCCAGATTGATACATCTCTTCCAACACATCAGATTAGTTTTTGCTGACCCACATGAAGCATGTCCTGAAACACTGAGAACTACCTCTCCCAATGAGAGTTCCGATAACATACTACTGCTAAACAGACGCCTAAAATATGTACCGACATTTATTATAAGTTTTTGATGCAATCTATTTCTTAAAGTACAATTATCTGCATTTTATGATTTAATATTGCCAGACTTCAAGTTCATACTTTACTCTTCTGACTCAATATCAACTAATCTTTCATCAATTCCCACGCATCATACAACATATTCCCACACCACTATCCTGATTAGTGTCACCAATAGTTATGTAATTGTAAGGGCACACATGCTGGTATAAACTTTTTTCTGTTTTATTTGAATCAAAAAGTGTGTATTCTTTTCATTTTTTACACATTCATTTTTATAGACTCCAAAATATAAAATGCTCTAGGTATATTAAGTTCTAGGAAAACTGTACAATAATTATATCCGAGAAAAGAACTGCACATCAATTATCCATACATAGCATATATGCATAGAAAAAGTCAAGGATGCATATACGCATAGAAAAAGTCAAGGACCCTGCTCGAGCAGGGGGGCTGGACTAGATGATCTTCAGAGGTCCCTTCCAACCTTAACGATTCGATGATTCTACACATATTTAAACACCATCAGGTACACAATTTTTTTCTATCCATTTGTGCCCCAGGGTTTTTGTTCATTTTAGGAAGCATTGAGCACTTTCAAAATTAAAGAATTAAGTAAAGCTATCTAATAGGACTTTGAATACAATAGTATTTCATTTCTCCAATTAAAAAAAAAAGGCAAACAAAAATCCAAATCAGTAAGCCATTGACAGTTGTGAGTTTTAATTCTCTTCCACTAGAGAATCTGCTTCTCTCTCCGAGTTTGCTTATCGGAAGGTGAAGAATTCAGTACAGAATCCATAGCTGGTAATGAACTGCTAAATTTGTCATTTAACAACTGAAAATATTCTTAACCAGTCAGTTTAACTGTGTTCAAAGCAAAAATCCTGATAAGACTGCCGTAAAGTACTATTGCTAATTGAAAAGAAATTGTTTGGGGGATTCTATGAGTGCCAACATGCTGGTGTTGCTATTTTAGAAACAAGAAAAGTTGATATATCAAGTTCATGGATAAGAGCTGCAACTATTCTAGATGATCAGTGTACAATATTTAAAAATCAACACTGCACCTAGAGTTTACTAATATTTTGATCAATCTGGACTACGGCAGTCACCACAATCATTTTCTTCCAAAAAGTTAAAATAAGCATCATCAGTAACCAGTGTTACTATTTTGCAGTATACAAGAAAATAAGCAAAAACTACACACTGCATAGAATACTTTTATATTTAAATTATACCTTCATTAGAGATGTTTAAGAATTGGAGGAAACTATACTATGCATAAGTGCTCCTAAAGTTTTCCCCAGCCTATAAACTTCCACATTGCATATATTCTCCAGGTGGCTACATACTAACCTTTCACCACTCCCAAAAGAGGTGGCGAGTTCTCTTGAGGGGTTCTGTCAGGTTCCTGGGGAGGTACAACCATAGCAAGCGTATGCACCGGTACACGTGGAACCTTAAAATAAAGCCACAGACACATACTCAGATAAAAACCTATTAAAAGGACTCAATCTTGAGGTGTTAATACAACATACTATTCTACAGACCACCTCCACTCCACTCTTCCCTAAACTGCATATGCCATGCCACCTCTAGATATAAGATGTTCTATACCATTTTATTGTGGGTAATATGCCAAAGTTAGCCCTGTTACTCCTTGCCTACCACCAAACTTATTTTGCAGGCAGCACTGGACAGAACCCCATGTCACATCAGCTTTCAAATCTGTAATCTGTTCAAAAATGCTGGACTGTGTAGGTTGTAACTCTGTTAACATCTTTAGGCTTTTAATCAACCAACTCAATTAGAAATCTATTTCTCAGGCTACTTGGGGAATTGTAAATTTATGCAATATATGTTTTTTTTCATGTAACAACTAGAATCAGTAACTACATTTGCAAGGTGCAGTCACAAGACTTTAGAATTGTTGAAACAAAATATTGAGCAAATGCAATCAAGAAAAATTCTTTTGACATGCTAGGTTTGAGACTAGCCTGTTTAAGGAGCAGAAAATGTAACAAAAATTTTACGTACTTTTTCGGACACTGCAGAAAATCAATACCAATCAACTTTCTAACTCTCTACCACTTCTAAATACACAGCTTTGCTCTTTACTTTCCACTGTATCTGTTTGCATCTAAAAAGCTTGAGAAGTTAACTGCAAGGGAATTGTCTCTTTATGACTGTTTAAAAAAAATTCCTTATGCCTTACCTGAGACTGATCCTGAGATGGTGGTGTGAGCTGAGACAAGTCTGCTGCAGGAACTGACAAAACATTATTTGGGTAATCCAGCAAGTAAGAAACAACATTTGTATGTCCTCCTTTTGCGGCTTCAATGAGCATTGTTGAGCCATCCTGAAGGGAAATTTTGGAAATAAAAGCCGTAAGATGAAATCTGCTGCCAGCTGCACCATGTAAAAAAAAATTGCACATTTACCAACTAATGGATTCAATCCACTATGTGGTTCTTCAGGTACAGCTAATAATTATGATAAATAAATAGGTAGTTGAGTACCTTCAGCCGATGAGTAGGATCTGCACCGTGTGCCAGAAGGAGCTCAACAACTGCCAGGTGGCCTCCCGCACATGCCAGTGACACCACCGTGTGGTCATTATTAGCTGTAGCCCTATTAACGTTGGCACCTATAAAAGGAATATCTCATTACAATATTAAACACGAGGAAATTCTTGGAGTATCAACAGATATGGTATTTCCTGGAACAAAGATAACATTTTCTCTTCTAGTTATCCTGATCTGTAACATGTCTCTGGAGTGAAAGCAAAACTAATGGTTTGTAGACAGATTCCCAGTCATCTTGTAAAGACAACGCAGTAATGATACAGTAACAGTGGGCCATAAAAGCGTAAGGAGAAAGAATGACCAAAGGACAACTTCTACAGTTTAGTCCTAAGCAGTAATCACCGTCAGTATATGGTGTTTCATTGTTTCAGATAGTATTTGAGGGGGGAGGAGGGGATCGCTTGTTTTTTTTTAAACAAACAAACTGAATATATGTGCCAGACTGCAAAGGTATTTATTAGTCTATACAACAGAGCAGAAAAGATAACAAGCAAAATCTTTTGTGATCTATTGTCCATGTATCAAACTAACTGAAATTCCAAAAACACACAACAGTTTAGCAAAGGCCCATATATACACACACAACATTAATTCAGAAAAAAGATCACAACTATTCAGAACTGCTCAGTGGCATTTTAAGTTGAAATCAGTACTTTACCTTTGCTAATAAGGAATTGCACAGTGCATAAGTGACCAGCTCTTGCAGCCTTCATTAGTGGGGTCCTCCCGCCTTCAGATTCATGCTCCTATCATAAAGGAGAGAAAACAGATGTTGCATAAGTGAGTAAAAACTGTATCATAGTTTCAGCTGTTGAAACATCTGCTGATGGGGCCAAAATTTCAGTCTCAATAGAAGACCTATCTCCTAAACTCACCGAGATTCAATATCATGGTAGTTTAAATACTGAAGCACACTATCAAAAACCATTAAGATTGTATCCGTACAATGCGATCACACAAGGAATTTTCCTGATGTGTGTCCATTTTTATTCTAGTGTCCATACACATGCAAAACACTAGAGATTGGTAACATCTCATTTCCTCCTGAAAAAAGGGACTAAATAATTAATGTAAGTATCATCCAGTGTCAAAGCATACAAGTAACTGATGTTTCAGGGTGACAGTTCTCACAACTGTCATATGCTGCATGCTAGATCTTTAAAATTGAAATGATGTCCAAAGTGTATAAAATAAGTATTTTAAAGAGATAAGGATCACCCATAATATGAAAGAATCATTTCTGGTGCCTTTTTTTTTTTTTTTGGTTGTCTGTATATCTTTTACGGCAGGTCAGAAAAAAAATCTCTAAAGAAAAGAACTAGAGAAAAAGCATTTAAGAGGACTGAAGAATGACTTGATCTTTGCTTATGATATGAGCAGAGAAAGGAACAAATGACAGAAAAGATTTCATTAATTAAAAAGAATTCTGAAAACYGGAGAGAGATGGTTGGATACTACTGCATTAAAGTTAGATGAAGAAAATCTGCCTGTTATGCAGACATGATTGATATTCAAAAGCATCCTGATTAATATATATCAACCTTCCCACTGCAACAAGGGGAGAGAATATCATCTTCTTGGGAGTGTTCATATTTGCAAGCCTCAAATCCAGTCTGATCAATAATGCATTAGGACTTTTTTTTTTTTTTTTTTTAGTTAAATACCTGTGAAGTCGAGCTCTAAATTCACTATTTAGTTCTGGAATCACATGTATATTTGACAGTGAAAATTAATATTTAGTACTGACAGAGGATGATATTGCTATTTACAAATATAGAGGACAAGAATGGACTTGGCAGAATAAGTTAACTCCTTCCAATATATTTCAGTATTCTTGAAAATTTTGCATTCGTCCCTATGTTAATCTTCCATTCAGTCAGCTGAGGAGGGAATTTCTGCCGATCTTGGAGACTGACCCTGCAAAGAAAGTCAACACTACAAATCACTCCTTCGCCATGACGGAGGTAACACTCTCCTATGGACCTGGGAAAGGCCAGAAGTACTCTGCTGCTGTCCCTTGTAAGAATATTGTTACTGTGCACTGCTTTAACACACAGGTTTGAACTCCATGGCGGTGCACTGACTCCTCAGCTTACTTGATAGAGAAGAAGAGAAAGCCAGTAATGCAGTCAGATAGGAAACATTACAGACTTGCTGCTGAAGTCAGCTAGTTGATTCTTTCAGAATAATTAGATCCCGCTCCCAGGCTGAATGTCTGCTTAGCTGTCGATAAATATATGCATGCTTTTGGCCTGTACGTCACAAACATTTGTAGGACATGTCAAAGTAATTTTAATATACAGCTTTATGCTATGCAAGAATTAGTAGCACACTCCTGACCTCTGATGCCTACTCTGGTATTTGGCATAACTTTTCCTTCCTCAGCTACTGCCAATAGATCATAAAAAGGTAGGTGTTGCTGCTAGTCTTATAAACAGTAAATCTCAGTAACGCAGACAAACAAAGCAAGCAAAAAACTATTAAACAACATTTCACTGACTGAGCAGGACCAGGACACTACTGCCCAAACAATTTCTAAAACGTTTCCTCAAAATTCCTATTGAAACAATAGCAAAGAGAGCAAACAGCAAAATTTATTTTAGCCCAGCTTAGCTGCGTTCAAGATAATGAAAGTTCATTCTATAGTACATACAAATGTAGAACTTCAAATGACCAGCAGAGCAAGGTACAACTATTTGCAACAAAATTCACCATTCTGAAGAGATCTCACTGTCAAAAACTTAAAATATGGATGTCAGGAAGTTTCCTTATTTAAACACTATGCAACTACCCTATCCAGCTCGATAAACTGTCACTTCATCAAGCAGGCACAACCTGATCCTCAGTTTATGCACTTCAAATACTTGCAGTACCATTTATATCCATCAGTCCAACCAAGCTAAACCATCTGTATGCTACCTGCTGTAGATCATCAAAAGTTATCCTATTTTGACAGCACTTTTCATATCAGAAGAAGCAGAAGTGTTACGCTTTATTTTAAAACGAAATTAGTTGTGTGACTTGAGCTCTCTACGCAGCCCTCTTAGAGGCAAGCAGACAGCATCAACTCAGGTTCTGCTGACTAATACCTAGAATAAATCAAAATAAGAAGTTAAGGCAGTCCAATGTCTTTGCCTACCAATCTTCTTCCTTTAACTTGAAGTGGCCAAAAGTTTCAAAAGATTTGTTTTCGAAGTTGCAGTAGACACTTAATCAAAATGAGGACAGAGAATGTGAATGCCATCCAACAGCATCCCCAATCAGTTTGGCAATGCACTTCTTGCTTATGTTAACAGAGCGTAAATGCAAATATTCATTTTATAATCACAACGAGAACTAGCAGAGAGTAGGCATCTCCAAAAAACCACCATCTCTCATGCTCCATTATCTACACTTTGAGACTCACCACAATGTCTTATGTTATCTCTTCACTATCTAAATCCTAATAAATCCTGTAATCAATATGATCAGGAAGAGATAAAGGGGAAAACTTCTACAAGGTTTGACCAGAAAAGTCATTTTCTAAGCATTTGGGTAATCTGCTCTCCTGCTAATTCTGTCTGGATAGAATAAATGCTTGAGAAGGATTAGGTCCAAGTTTGAGTAGCAGATAGGAAGGAAGAGGCAAATGGAAAAACTCCAACTCAAATAAGCGTTTACATTACCTGCACCTTTTTCACTGGGACTCAAAAGGGAGATGAGTGTCCAGTGAGCAGTTATTACCTCCCTCCCAGGCAAATCTATACCTCAGACAGCAGAGTAGAAGCAATAGCATCAAAAGAATTTTGAATGATCATTGATAACATTCTTTTATTCTTGATTCCAAGTCCTTCCAATATTAGCTACACTCTAAGTTTGTTTGTTTTGTTTTAACAGTTCTCTTTTAGAGGTCAAAAAAGTGTGTTACTGTTTCGCAAGAATTATTTATTGGGATATTTTTCTTGGGTTTGTTTCCAATGTCATATGTGCTGTTCAGAATTTTAGAACAAAACAAAGCAAAGGTCCAACACGTCTCTTGATTTTTTTTTTTTTTTTTTTTTTNTTTTTTTTAACAGGCCTCTCTGGTCCACAATAAGGCTCAGTTCCTCTGATTTACTTAACTGAAATCTCCAAATTTCTATTCTAAGTGAAACAATTTTTCAGGAAATTTCTGATGTAAGACAACAGTCAAATAAGTAAAATAGTTAACACTGTGCCACCTTCCCAGTTTAAGCTCCTATCAAAAGATGCAGCATTCTAACAGTCACCAACGTAGTTGTCCTAGATGCCTCTCCTGAGATGCACAGCAAATCAGTACTTCAGAGGTATCTAAAACTCAGCTAGATCTCTGGTTTAATGCAAATATCTGAAAAAGGGAAACATTATAAGAAGGGAGAGATGTACTAACAAGTTTAGCAAAGTTACTTGTGAAGTAGCTCCATGAGCTATCTTGCTGAATTTGTGAAGGATGAATTTTTTTTTAATGGGTTTTTTTTAAAAAAACCCAGTAGAAGGAAAAAAGCAGCACAAGGAAGACATTTCAAGTCTACACAGCAAATCTTTATACTTTAGAAGAAATCTAGATGCCTTAAAGCCACGCTTGTGATTAGCACATATTCTGAGGTTGCAGCTTACAAGCATCAAAGGTCAACCTCACCTGATGCTTGCCCGTCTCTATGCCCTCCAAAATAGTCTTCTTTAAGTCCTCCTGCTTGTCCTGCGGAAGGAAAAAGAAGAACTCACGGCTCTTATTCTACAAATAAATGTCATTCTTGGTCATGAAGACCTGGGTTGGAAACTTAAACTTATCAGCTCCACTAGCTGAAAGTTTAAGAACTCTGCTTTGCTGAAGTTAGATCAGAAAGCACAAAAGACCAAGCAAGGCAGATCTCACTCCTACTGTAAGCCATTCAGACTCATGAAGAGAACAAAGGTAATACACAGCAACTAGTTAAATACAAGATGACTTTTTGTTCACTACTGCCAAAAGATGGGGAATTCATTGTACTTCACACCATCTAAAGATTGCCAAATACAACAGCCAAAAGGTGTTAAGTACAAGAATTTAGTTTCAGGTGTCCTTACTACCTTTTCGCTTTATTGTATAAGGCTGATGGTCAAGTCTAAAAGACCTGGAATGCCCATCCTTTCCCCAGAGGTTCAAGAAATGGTACGGAAAAAACACAGCAACTTCTCAAATCCCTCACTATAAAGACAACAGAGATCTCCATCACAGTTTCATCCAAATTCATAATTACAGTACTGGCTACTTTTGTAGATGCTTAAATGCTGCCTTATATGCACACTTCATCAAGCATGCAGTGTGTCATGCACATAAAGGAAACAGTTTCTACTTAAGGAGACATGTTATTGTAAGGGATGTAAATTTGTGATCAGCCGAAGGCAAAGCAAAGACACCTTCAATGACAAAGAACCTGCCTGTAAAAATAGTTGCCTAAGTACAAGGGGAAGAGTCAGGAGGCAGTTGGGCATGCCCTTGTTTTTTAGAGTTGCACAGATGTCAGTTAGCTGGTTTTAGTCACTTAAGCAAAGCTGCACACAGAATTTCTACCAAAAGCTGCAGGAAGAGCAAGACAGTTTAAAGTGAAAACAGAATGACGACGCTGCCTTTACGCTTCTCTTCCATCCCTAAATTTCAGTATAAAAGCACCCATATTTTGGCAATGAAAAGGTACACTCCAATGCTAGATCAACTCTCCTGTGCGGCAGTCTTAAGTAAAGCTGCAGGAAAGCTCAGATTGGAAAGCCCCAGCTTACAGCTCTTTTCTGAGTACTTCCCCAGCTGAAAAAAAGCTGGGATCTTCTCACTGTCCAATGAAAAACAACAGCTCTTCGGTTTTCAGCTATGCTGAGACAGGCTAAGATGCAAGCACCTTGTCAAGAGCAGTCTTTCTTTCAAAAAGACAGGAATCTACACTATAATGCATTTTATCCAAGCCCAATTCTAGTTTAAAAGAGCAAGAGGCATCAAAACGCACCTTTACAGTTTAAAACTGTAAGCACCTTTAGCATATAGTTTAAAAGTTTGATATTACCTCTGATTAAATATTAGCAATTGTCTTGAAGTGCTTTATATTCCCTATCCTAATTCTTACGGGAATACACATGCACCATGCATGTCTTGTCTTCAGCTCAGAGCTCATATAAGGTAACCGCCAGCAGTCAGAAAAAGACCTGAGGCTTCTCATATAAAAAATACAAAACTCAACTTTGAGATCAGGCAAAGCTTTGTCACACTGGCAAGTATCTGTATTACTGAAATGCTTGTTATTTTTTTCTGGGGCTACTAAGTAACACCATTGCTTAGAGAAACTGCTTTAATCACTAAATTGCATTTCAGAGTTCCCATTTTCTGTATTTTACTACTAATAATGTCAAAATCTAAAGCTAAGTATGTATTTTGTCACCATTTATAACTCAGTACACAAGCATCGTTTTCCTTTGCTCCACTGACAGAAGGTCAGACTGTGGCACTGGAAGTCTGTAGTCCTGCTGGAGCCAAAGGAGCCAGAATGCCACTCATGCGTAGGTAGGACCACAGACTGAAGCCTTCAGAGGCGTCTTGTATTAAACACTTGGCAAAAGCAAGTACATTTCAAAATGCATGCACTAACGAGGCAAAGATCTAGGTGTAGACAAGCTAGTTCTGCTACAGAATTTGGCAGGTCAACTCTTTCCCTTTAAGGGTTTTGTATCTTCCAGGTCCATAAAGAACTCCACCAGAAGAACACTGAGATAATTTCTAACGTAATGAGCAAGACCTCATGAACAATTAGTCATAAGCAGATAAAAATTAAAAAAAAAAAAAAAAAAAAAAACAAAAAAAACATACACAAGTGAATAGCTCTCTAGCAAACAGGAAAAGGTGAAGTACTCTGACATTGCTCGCTTCTAGTAAAATTTGCCGTTACATAGTTTTAAGGGAAAATTAGCCACAAAGCAGGAAAAGTTAATTTCAGTTCTCCTGGTTCTTGTAAAGCCACTTACAAAGTGACTCTTCAGAAATCAAAAATGGAAAGATTACTCCGACTGAGTATTATCACCTAAATGGTGAAATGCTTAACTGAAGTCTTTGAGGAGCCAGAAGTAGTCCAGAATACAAAGTTTAATTAATTCTACAAGAAAAGCAAGGCACTCTCACCAAGGCAACTTCCCTAATGACTAACTTAGGGCTCAAGATTTTCACTGATGCTTGGACTGACTCATATGTGTGAAACTACAGCAGACAATCAGTCCTTGAAAAGCAAAAGTTCTCATTTTCCACCTCAATTTTTTTTTTTTAAAAAAAAAGAAAACAGACATGTCAATAATAATCCCTCTCAGTTCAAGCAAAACTGCACCAGGAACTACAGTCCCTTGCTAGAACTTTGGCTCAAGATCCTATTTTGAGATTGATAAAGCCTCGACTGGACACACAAGCAATATACAGAAATCAGTTCAGTAGGGGAGCTGGGTTAACTTTAGCAGAACTTGTAGACCAGTTTTTAACAAACAAGACTGGAAACTGCCTGACATCGCCTGCTCTCTGCTGGTTTCACTAACCCAGCATGAAAGATGCTTCTCTTCTGAACACAAAGACCACAACTCAAATCATGTTCAACCACGACCTCCTAGCAGCTGAAGAGAGATTTCAAAAGGCAAAGTATTTTTGAGATCTTAAAGCAAATGCTTTTCAGCTCATGAAATGAAGGCTCTATGAATCAGGAAGGAAATGAGAGAACCAATCATAACAGATCTAGACAGCCAGTATTTATTCTTCCTTCAATTCAGGAACACTTGGGGGATAAAGATGATAAACTTTCTTTCTTCACTCTATAATTACGGAGAAAAATCCTCAAGAACAGTGCACCTTGCCCTTATGGTCTGAAAGAAAAGAGAATATGCAGAAGTCTCATTGAACAATAAAGGCTTAGCAAAATTCAGCACTGGCTACACTTCTGCTGGTAAATAAAACAAAGCCACAGATCACTCACAGTGCTTATTCCTTAGCAGCCTCCCTGGCTGCTCTATTCCATGACTACCAGCAGTTCAGAATAACAGGGCAGGATTCAGGGAACAGCATGCAGCAGAGACCATTCCCAGTGGTCAGTATGGATAATATCGCATCAAATCCCTTTCTTTATCTCAAAGCCTTGCACTGGCAAGGATCTTCTCAGGACCTCATGCCACAACCCAAGGGTGTGCAGCATATACCCCCTGTTGATGCTATGAAAGTGCCACTCTGGTAAGATGCAACACAGCCCCCAGGAGACACTGAACACCACCACCATCATCCTAAATATAACCACAGCCTTACAAAAACAAGTGACATGGGGTATAGCCACAAGGGCACCGTGAAAAGCTCAAAGAGACCCCAGGCCCAGTGCTGCACAGCATGGACGTGGTCCATTTCAGCCTTCTCACTTTGCAGTCAGGGAACAGCCCTTGATGCTGTTTTATTATACAGGCATAGCCAACGCTTTCCTCAAGAAGGGCAGCTCCCTAACGAGGTAAAGCATTTTATTTCCAGCTTCTCATTGACTGTATTACCCCAAAGCTGGGTTCTGGGACACAATGGAAAAATCTCAGGGGAGATGAAGCTGTAGGATGAAAGAGGGAAGAATGAACAGCACAGAACCGAAGATGTACTTTCATTTGCTGTGGCTGAACAATGGAAGGACAGCAAAATTACCTAGACAAATAAAGACAGACAGACCAGCAGTTTAAGAGACTAGACTGGATCTGTATTCAATACCTTACTCCACCACAGACTTCCTGTGACAGCTTAGCCAAATCATCTAATCTCATTTAAATCACTAATGAAAATTGGTATCTAGGAGAACAGCCTCCTATGGTACCTCTGAAGAAGGTATTTCATACGCTTCAGAACAATTACAAATACAGCAAATTTGTTCAAAATGACTTAAAACTTTCAATAAAGCAAAGCAACACTGAGGTTTGAAATGAAACTATTCAAAACTGGAGGCATCTGCTGAAGCATCACTGCAGTTTTGCAGGTATTTTTTTTTGTCTTCGGTAGATTTCATAAGTTATGACATTCCTGTTTCTCAGTTTAAATGCCCTACCTAGGCAGGGCAAGAGACAATATGATATCTTACTATTTAAACATGATTATACCTGTATCACTTGGCCTTTAATACACATCCTCTCTTCCTCTGAAGAAAGAATTACTTAAGTTTAACTTGTATGTTATGGACTGTACATTTGCTTTTTAACTTAAAACTGTTACTTGCAACCAGAATTCAAAAAGAGGAGAAAAACTATACAGCAAAAGTCTTACTCTCATGTGCAAACCAATATTTCAACAATTATTTGATAGATTACAGCTAATAACTATTAACAGCAACTTTAGTTTGCTTACTATAACTTTCTTGTTCATTTTGACTGACAGTGTAATAAAACAAAGTAAAATAAAACTTCAGAAAGGTGTTAGCTTGCTCTTAACAGTACTGATGAGAACTAGATTCTAAAGGTTACAAACACTGCTGCACATAAACCACTCACATGTGAGTGGTGAGAGAAAAAATACTAAAAATCTAAGAATTGAAAGAGCTCATTAAGTAGTGGCAGGCCCTTCGTATAAAGAGCTTATGCATTCTAATTTATACTTCCTTGTCAACATTTCAGGCTTTGCTCCTCACTGTGGAGTACTCCATGGATTATTACCTTTTATCACTATGCACTTTTTTTTTCTTTAATTCCTTCCCCTGCTTGATAAAGACAAAAAAAAATCTATCACACCTATAGTACAGTGGTTCCTGGTTGGTACGTAATACTGAAGCTAACAAAGTGTAGAAGATGTGCCAAGAAATAACAGCAACTAACACAACCTTCCTCCCTCGTAGGAACCCATTATTAAGAACAAAAACTTAAAGAAAAAATATCCTCTTCTGATGTTGAGAGAGAAAAGCTTAAGTCCCTACATAAGAACTAATGCAGCCTAATAAAGGTATAGTCACTAAGAAGAGCAGAAATTCACCATAATAACACGAACTTGTTTATACTTACAAATATAAACCTCAAAAATAAGGCTTAAGTGAATTCCAGATCTGAGTTTAAGTAACTTAAAGAGGATGCTGAAAACTTTTAGGTTCAATGATAAACTTTCCTGGCATTTTTACCATTTCTCTAAAAGAAAAAAAAATGAACACTAGATAAAAGAAAGAGCTTACGTTACTGAACTGCAAAGACAGGAACTACTTCCTAAACCAGGCATAAGTATCCAAAGCATGCTCCTGAGCAACATGGAAGACTAAGGTATCATTTACTTTCAATTGTTTAAAAATCATACAGTTCTACTCCTATGGCTGATAAAGAAGTTTTATATCTCTTGCTGCATAGTATAAGTAAAAATAATTGCATTTAAAAAAAGTTATGGTTAGATGTATTGCAAAAAACAGACAAACATTGTGAAAGCAATATGCAAAAAACAAGAGCTGTAAGAAAGAAATGACTTCTAGCACAAAGAAAAGAGATCGTATTATGTTGGTCATATAAAAGGCATTTGCTTAGTTTAACATCTGAAAATGACAAAAGGAAAAGAATGTCAGACTTATAGTATTCAGAGATGAATAATGAGAAATAAGAGAGGTAGTAGCTGCTAGTACTAACACATTTTAAACACAGAGCAGTGAAGCAGATAAGTTTTCATCCACAAGAGTCTGAGAACAATAAACTGGCATAACAAAGGAATGCAGAATATACCCTTATAAGCATTAAAACTTATAGAACATACCAAAAGATAACCAATTGTCAAAAGTCTAAGCTGCAGCTAAAGTTTTCTCTTAATGGATCAAGTATTAGCCAATAAGAACATTTATACTTTCAGAACAAATGCTGCTTTCACATGTCTCTTCACACTCATACAAATCTTAATTCCTAAAAATCTTGTTCTTGCTCTCTAAGCATATACGCCTTAGCACTTTTTGATATTGAGGTTTGAAACAAAAGTATTTTGCCCACAAAATATAGCAGAAGTCTTACCAAATCAGCACCGGCTTGAAGCAATACATCTGCAACATCAGTATGTCCATTTTCACAGGCATAGGTCAAAGCTGTATCTCCTGTTGCCGTGGTGGCGTGAACATTAGCTCCTAGAAACGCAGCATTAATTATTTTTTATTGGACTCTGCCTTAAAGTACTTCATATCAGATGAATACAAAAGCAAGGGACTTTCAAGCCATGACAACAGCTACATCCTACGGACCAACAGTTTCCACAGCCAAGGGCATTGCTCTCATGGTAAAAATGCTCCAAAGAGAAGGGGTAAGCCAAGGCCTGGAAAAGTCATGACTGACAATCTAATTGGAAACCTATTCACTCACTTATTCCTACTTTCCCTGTACAGCAATGAAAATTTCAGTTATGACAAACAAAAATGAATCCAGACACTTGTCTAGACTATTCATTTGATAGGGAGCTGCATGCCAAGCAAAACCAGCTGAAAGCATTTTATTAGATAAGCATTAATACTATATGATCATACCTTTCTACAAGTTTCATCTCTTCCCTGCTCTTTAGAACTATTTTATATTAAAATAATGATGTGCTTCATATATGTCAGCTAAACRAAAACCATGCATGTCTCTTAATATCTAACATCATCATCTTCTACAAAAATGCCAATGTGATTAACCCTTTTCTTATTTTCAAAGCCTGAGATATATTTAGAGACTAACTGATGCCAAAACAAGGCTCCTCAATTAACTTTTTACACTATCAGTAGAACTGAAGTGCAAGCAGAGTTCCAAGTGAGCTGGCGACTGGTGTCACATGCTGGTATCATTGCAAAGACACACAGTTGTTACTGTCCCTCGATGAGCAATGAGCATTACTTTCTAGAATTACAAATCCAGCCACTTTTATATCTATTCACTTCATATTACAAGGAAAACTTCAAAAATGTAGCCCTCTCCTCCTTTCTCCCCCCCAACAGTTTCACTATAATTCATCTCTACCAGCTTCAAAACTGACAGATGAACACTGAAGTGTCATTTTGCCCTCAACTCCAGCAGATTATTTAACTTTATCCTACTTTAAAGAAAGTCAGTGCACTCCAGAATCTGTCTTGCACACTGTTTCCCAGGGCCTAATTCCTAAAGTACTGGTTATTCAGGGAGAGAATTTGTCTGCAGATAATAAGGCTCAGTCAAAACAGGAATAGCATATAAAAACAAGCATTGTCTGTATTAACATTTTGTCCTAAATGCAGTTAGCTGGAAACAATGTTCGTAACAAACAGTGATATTTTGCGGAGATGAAACAGAATCCAACGCTCTATAAGGCTCTTTCCTGTGTTAACGGTATCATACAATGCTATCATGAAATATACATATTTTTTCTTTTTAAGTCCATGAGAACAGAGTTTCTTGTTACAACACTACCATCAATATTTACTAAATCATACAGAGCAAATCATACTGCACTGTCTGTGGGTCTGATCACTCGTATTGTACACATACCTGCTGCCAGCAAGTATTTCACCAATTCAAGATGTCCTTCTTGAGCAGCTTCCATCAAAGGTGTTGAGCAACCGAGCTCTATATCAGCTCCTGCCTTAATAAGGAAGTCAGCTACTTCAGAAAACCCTCCACAACATGCCAGAGTAAGAGCAGTTTCCTGTGTTTCTTCTGTCTGTGCATTTATATTTGCCCCTAGAAAACAAAACAGCTGTTAATTTAACTGACCAGACACAGGGTGGGAAGGTGAATGCTTATCACCTCTGTAATTTAGGTGCTCTAGCTTGGTTTTGAAATTACAGCAGTAAGCAGTGACAACCACTTGCTAAATCATAAGAACTTGCACTCTACAAACACTGCATCCTTTTTAGTGAACACTAAAGAAATGAAACTTATTACTACATTATCTCACCTTGTGCCAGTAACAAGGCCACCATCTCTTCATGGCCTTCTCGAGCAGCTTCCATTAGAGGAGTGTAACCTTCATCATTAACTTCCTCCAGGTTCGCTCCTCTCTCTATCAGGAGAGCTGCTAGCTCTACGTGTCCACCACAAGCAGCCAGAGTGAGTGGAGACTCAAAGGAATCTGCAGGCATATTCACTTGAGCACCACTGTCTAAAAGCAAGCGAGCTACTTCTACGTGTCCATCCTACAAGGCAGGAGTGAAAACAAAAATCAGAAACATTAAATCATTAAATGCAGTAGTTACAGTTGCTATTGTATTATACCTGAAAATGATGATCTTCATTCGTTATGATGATTCCATTTATGACAATTATGGCAATGCTTGGATTAAACTGACATTTATATGTCCATCTCGACTTTGCCAAATTTAAATTGATTAAAACAAAGGCTAGTTTTGTTTTTTGGGGTTTTTCTTTCCCCTCTTTTTTTGGGACACTTGACTTAAATATTCAGCAGAACACTTGGGACACAAGAGTAATATAGACATCAAACAAGTACCATGAACAGACCCACTGCATGACTAACTCCCAAAATAAGTATTGGAAGAAAAATTTTCTTCATAATTGATTCACGGCTTCTACAGGCAAACAGCTCCAACAGACACATTCCAGATCCTGAGAAAGGTGCAGTAATTATGGAGAAACTGCAATAGGTTACAGTGAGGTAGGAAAAAGGAAGGGAAACGGGAATAAATCAAAAATGCATTGGGGTGAATGAATCTTTGCCATATAGGAAAGACAATGAGTATTGCCATATAAGTTCATTTGAGCCCTTTCAAAAAAAAAAAAAAAAAAAAAAAAAAACCACACAAATGTAGCTGTTCACTTCTCAGTAAACTCTATCTATATTGCTGGAAGTTGCTTGGAAGAGAATGTGTACCAAAAACTCATGTTTCACCTAAGACATGATTTGTAGAGAGCCACAATACCTTTGAGAAAGGGAAACATACAAAGAGGTTTTGACATTAGGAAAGAAGAAACACCTACATATGGCATCTCTCTCTCATGTAACTTACTCTAACTGAACCCAAATCTGTTGAAATGCAAACAAACACCTTTAAGAGGGGAAGTTCAATCATGAAAAGAATGCAATTGCTCAGTGAGATACACCAGTTCTGAGGGACTAATCAGAGAACGTTTAAGACCTGACCCTTCTTCAGCATACACACTTAGTAGGATAACCTAAGGTTGAAAAGGGAACTCTTGATGCCTTGCACATTCCAGATGTGTAGGTATTAGGTACATCTCCTTGGATGCACATTCCATTTATCATCCAAAGAAACACTGAGTTTTTCTGGAAGGAAAAAACTGAGCCAACCACGATGGTTTGGTAATGCTAGCATAGCTTTGTTCCCTGATGCAGTGGCTCTCCAGTGATTTGACAGTTAACCTGGATCCTTCAACTAGTCCCAACATGTGTTGACCAGACAGTTTTAGTGAAGTAAAAGAGTATTTCCTCCACACAAAGACATATGAAAGCCCAACTACAAAGGCGAAAAGCAGATGCATTTATGTTAATTTATTGATGAAAATCTAAATACAGTTGGGTAACCTTAATGGGCAGAAAATATATTAAAGCACTTCTCCTTCCCATGCTAGAGCCAGATTTGTCTGGGCTAGGGCACAGATACCTAGTAGTGATCCAAAAGTGGATTTCTCAGTCATATTATAGATTAATTGAAAAAATTTGAGAACTCATTTTTTAAGAACAGCATCTTCAAGCAAACTTCTCCCTTCTGACCACATCAGAATTGTGAGACAGTAACTCAACAGCTGTAGGAAAGAGGTAAGTGGAATATCAGACAGGCAAGTCCTGCCAAAGCTTTTTTCAGCTGACTGTGAAGCAGGTAGTGTATAACCTGAGACTTGACAATACCCATGTCTGTAAATTAGACACGCAGGCTGTTGTTCTTTGAGAACTAGCTAAAAGCCAACAAGGTTATCCAATTAAATTTCTTATTTTAACCATAGCACTCCAACTTGACTAGAACACAGTACTGAAACTCAGAGGCACTTACAACCTAAATCAATGAACAGAGACCAGGCATCTCATCTTCCTGTTATGACCTTGCAGCATTCACTGCTCAGAAAACAACAAAGACTGCCAAAAGTCAAAATAGCGTGTGCGAATGGTTCCTTTCTGGAAGGGTACAGACAAAAAAAACAATGGCAAGGAACAAATTCCATCACTAGACTTGCAGTTGGAACTTCAAGGGATCAGTTACTGACCTCGGTCACTCGCATCATTATCTCAACTGCACCAAAAGTACACTTGAGCCTTCAGCTCTCAGAAGACTAGTGAAACACTACAGCCCATTTTCTAAGGCCTATATATGCTACTAGGAGCAAATTAAGCTTTCCTATATTCTGTGCTTCACATGAAAACAAACTGCATGTTCTTTTCTCCAAGAAGTTCCATGGTTTGAAGACTAGATAAAAGATCTCCTATGGCTCTGGACAGAAACAGATGTGTTCTGACACAACACAGCACTCAACATCAAGATGAGGCTCTTGGAAAGAAAGGGCTTTTCAACAGCTGCTTTAAGACTGTATGAATTGCTCACGAATTCACTAGCTACTTTTGGTCTACCTTTTATTTCTGAAAGAAAAACTCACAGCACCATTTACACCTAAAATATATATATTTCCTGCATGGTGAAGAGATACATGTGACACATTAGTCATCCAGTTCAATGCACTTCTGGAAAGCTCACACCTTCCAGATTACGATCTGTAAGATTTTATTTAAAACAGCCAGTTTCCCACCTTTGTCTTTTTAAACTGAAAAAGATAAAAGTGATTTGCACTCAACCTATTATCCCATGGCACTACAAATTAGCTACCACTATGCTTCACACAGAGAACATTTAGAACAACGCATCATTTGCCCAGAAGTTAGAATAATTCTTCCCTATGCCCAGTTAGAGGCTTAGAAGCTGGCTACTTGTGGTTGTTAACTATTGTAATGGATTTCTTATGATTATCAAAATACTCTGCAACTCTGCATCTGCAGAGGACAGCTTGTTAACAAAGACTCACTTTATTGTCCCCTTTACTCCTCTCACTGGAAAGGGAGGAGGACAAATAAAAAGCTTCTTACCATGCAGGCCTCCATCAGTGCTGTGTGCATCTCATCTGTTTTATGTTCTTGATCAGCTCCAGCTTCGAGCAAAAAACGAACCATATCTAAATGGCCTTCAAATGAAACAGATCAAAACAAATAAGCATTTAATATTACAAGCTTTTAGTAGTACAGATAAAACACCTAATGTTGATCATTTTGATTTGCATAGTTTGCCATTACAATTTTTAACAAGTTTTAATTCGCAACCTCAACTGATCTTAAAATATTAAAACAAATACCAATGCAAAAGGGACAGTCAGCCGTAAGACAGCAATAACTCAAATTCACACAACAGGAACCCTTCTTTGAGACTTCAAGTTATTAAAAAAGACCGTGCTCATTCTTTATTCAGTTGTATAGTGACATACAATTTAACTGTTCTGAATGGCATATATTTTGAAAGGGGCAGGGGGAGAAAGAAAATTACCTTCTAAAGATTAGGTTCATGCAGCTATGAACTTAACTGAGCTTTTTAATCCCTTCTGAGAACTCTAATCTGCACACATCATGTTGCATTATGTTATCTGACACTATTTTAAAAAGTTTCTACTGAAGTTTTTTTTCACTTTAACTGATGGAACATTTCTCAAAATAAAACCCAAAACCTAAACGTATTTAAGGACTGTATTACACCTTTCATCACTTTAGATTCTGTATCCCTTACAAGTAACAAGATTTTATCCTCCCAAAGCACACCTACTAAATGATAAAACTTTTTGTTTTATGCAACAAACTGATAGGAAAACAAGGTAGCTCAACAATCTTGCCAAAGATAATACCGAAAATCTCTAGTCTAAGAAAATCTCACACGATATCACTCTTCCTGTTAAGTCTTACGTTATGAGAACTAAGAATACCCATCCAATATATCCAGGAGTTCTATTACTGAAAATTCCCTGTCTTGTACTACTATACACTGCCAGAAATCCATGACAGATTCAGATCCAAGTTTTCAGACAGGTTCCACATAACATGTATCCTCAGATTTTCACCAGAGGCAAAATCTGCAGCTACTGTGACAATGATCTGCATCCTTAGAGCTTCTATTAGAAGGAGAAAAACAGTTGTTGGAAATTTTATAGAGTTTTTTTTTTTTTTTTTTTGAAGAAAAATTTTTGGAGGTGTAGTTAACCACTGCACTAAGTTATTTTATAAAGAAACTTCACACACCTGTCAAATTTGAAAAAACAGCTAAAACAACAACAACAACAAAAAGTCGAAAGACTTTAACAGCTTCCATAACAATTCATAAATGCCCCTAAAATTATACTGGAGGAAAAGTATTCAATAGTAAACACTGGCATTTTTCCCCCCCATCAGGAATTCTAGGGATATCTGTTGTAACTTTACACTGCCCTAACAATTAATAGAGATGTTTTCAGAACATTAAGACAGGTGAGAGGAACACAAATAACAAGGGGGACCGTTGGGTGGACATTAGTGAGTGGTGCGTAAGGAAGACAGCAACCCAGGTGGTGTCAAAGCACAAGCTTGGGCGCAGCCAGTCACAAACTTCATAGCCAATGTTTTGAATGTGGTTCAAATGTGGTGGACAAATAGCATCCGTGAGGCGAAAAAGTCAAGTAATAGGACTGAGATCTTAAAAGCACAATTTTGTTGTTAGAATAATAATAATGATAATCCATCTTTGTGCATAGGCTTAATACCATTCCTGACATGGAGCTGAAAACTAAAATCTAGCATTCCTAAATAGTTTTTAAAAGTTCAATCATAGTTCGTCTGGAAATGTCAATTAGACAAACAACAGCAATGCTGCAAATAAATTTCAACAGATACAAATAAGGCAAGAGACAAGAGTTTCTTTGAGCAATCATTTCAGTACCATACCTTTGTAGCATGCAAGTGTAAGTGCACTTTCTTTGAACTCGTTGGAATGAGTATTGATTCCCGCACCGTATTCCAGCAATACTCTTGCAACCTCAACATGACCTGCACTGGCTGCTTCCATTAAGGGGGTATGCCCGTTCTCATTGTGGTCTTCTATGTTAGCACCTGCTTTCAATAGCACCTTCACTATGTCAACAAATCCCCCAGCACAGGCGTAAGTGAGCGCTGTGTTCCCTGTGGAAGAGAAGTTTGAGACACTCCTCTTTATCATCCATGCCAAACACAGAAAAGAAAGTTAGATTTTAAAAACTCTGAACAAAACCAAATGTTTACCATTATTGTGAGGTAAAAGGCTACTGTTAATGTTACTCTAGCCAATAATTTCAGGCTGAATATAAAATTCCATCAAAAATATAACGTTAAAGAATTTTAATACTAAGTCAGTATTAAAAAAAAACTTGTCTTATAATTATGTTTCCTACTTCAGCACAGAAAAAGGTCAAAGATATCACTGAATAATTTTCATGCTCAATGTAGAAGGATTTTTTTGTCCAAGTACTCTTTGATCCCTTGAAAGGCTTTTATTGGCTAAATGAAAAAAATACACTATTACATTTTAAAAAATGAGTTCTGAAAATGATAGAGAATCACATATGGCTCATTTTAATTTGTACAGTCAGTTTTAAGCTATTTTATAGTCTACAGCTTTAATCAATATGGCTAACCATCAGGACAAAAAGCACACTGCAAAATTGAAACATCTGACACATAAAAGATTGAACTGTATCTTAAGACTAGTAAAATTAAACTGCACCTTAATATTTTCAGTAAGGTTACAGTTACTGATCAAAGAATTGGTCCTCCTTTTCAGTAAGAAACCATATACCAAAGGAATTGATCATGACCACATGTTCCAAGGACTTCTTACTACACAATTTTGGACTATACGAATGAGGAAAGCTAAGCTTCATGCATTTTCCTCATCATCTTACAGTGCAGTGGTTTTCAGAATACTTTTCATTACAGATAACATTAAGAGCTATAAGAACCTTATTTGGCCATTATTAAACACAACTATCTGACCTGCTCTTAATAGCTTTATTTATAAAAAGATATGGCAGGAACTATCAAGCACTTAAAAAACAGATGCTCAGAACAGTAGCATATGGCTTATGTGGTAGTATTGTTAATTTTTCCAGTTACTGCTCCCCAGTTACCTGTTGAAGACTGGGCGTTGACATCTGCACAATGAACAAGGAGAAGTTTAACAATATCTACATAGCCTCCACTGGCAGCTGCCATTAACGGTGTTATGTCTCCTTTATTCCCTCGATCTTCAACGTTTGCATGCATTGCTAGTAGCACCTGAAAAAAAAAAGTTCACTTTAATTAATAAATTGTAACACCTACATTTTGATTTTAGTTCAAAGGGATTTAAGAATGATTCCCCACTCAGCCATTACATCCCCTCACAGTAATACCCCAGGAGTGAAGAACAATGGTCCTCTCTAAGACCATTTATTATTACTACCTATCCTGTGCTTTGCTTTAGGAAATGCTACTTTTGTAGATCACTTGCTCATAGCAGTTAAAGCCCACATTAAGTTACAGTACAATATTGACATTTAAAAATGTCACAGGGCAATTCATTAACTAGCATGATAAGAGAAATGACAAACTTGCATTAATGACCACAGCACAGACTAGTTTAAGCTTAAGAGTAAGCAAGTTACTCCCTGCATGCTCTCCTGGTGTGAAAACTTCCAGCTGGGCACCTTCTGAGAACCATCACAAGCATCTTCAAAAAAGCACATATTGTGATATACAAGGATAAAGGCAGGTCCAAAATTATTTATGTTGATATAGATGTGATTAAAAAAAAAGATTGAGTGATTGAGACTAGACATGAGCTGAAGCATGTAATCATTTGTGGTTTTATTTAACCACTAATTTAGATCCTTTTGCAATATTTCCCTGGCAGAACAGCTTGATTGCATCTAGAACAATGCCAAAAAAGAAAAGATTATAAAAAACACAAAGTACATTCTTCAGACAAGTCCCTTAAATATAGAGGCATAAGATGGCATAGTCCATTAAAGAAGATGACCAACAACTAACCCACAACAATATAAACCCCATTAACTGAAGTTCCAATTTAGATAATAAAACCTATTTTAATCAGAACAGTTATAGTCTTCAGATATCAAAGAATTCCCTTACACAATACTTCATAAAGGTTTAGTTTTGACTATATTTGTTACATACTTGTGCCAGTTCATAATACCCAGCTGAACAGGCCAAGCAAAGGAGACTCTCCCCTTCTTCAGTATGTTCATTTACACTTCTTCCTTCATCCAGCAGCTTCCGGACAGCATTTACATCCCCATCTGAGCATGCTTCTGCCAAACTGCGACTGGAAAAAAAAAAAAAAAAAAAAAAAATCAGTAACCACAAAATAAGCTCAAAATAAATTTGCAGTAGATGGCTAGTTCCCTTATGCAAGAAGCAATCTCGAATGCTTTAATGCTCATGACTTCAGTAAAAAGCTTTAATAAAAAATACACCGTGCAGAATTTTTATATATAAAGATACACAAGATGCACCATCTGTATGAGATGCACACTCATTTCACAGGAGAAATTGAAATAATGACCTTGCTTATGTCTAAATCAACTCCTGTTCTCATCATCTTCTAACTTTGATAATAAGCTCTCATACAGACTTCTGGTGCAGAAAAGAGCATTTGAAGTCAGGCAATTTGTGGTGTTTGCAAAATACAGAGGTAAACCTCACTGCTGCTATACATAGCCTGTGTGCATGTGGCATCCCGCCAACAAGCTATGGCCACAACAAGCTATTGACTGTAGGCACCAAGGCAAATTCCTAGTACCAAAAAAAAAAAAAAAAAAAAAAAAAAAAAGGCATCGCAGAGAGCACTAACGCCGAATTCTGCAACAAGCCCAACTTCCTTAGTGTCATCTCTCTTGCAGTCACACAATTTTCTTCTCTGCACTGCCCAAAAGCTCACTTCTTTTAATTGGAAACAGTGATTTCTTAATTTAAGCAGACATTTTAAACCAAGAGAAATCCTTACCACACCTAATGATCTAATTTTCAAAAGAGAGAAGAGCATTGTAAGGGTTTCATCTGTGTTTCTTTTCACATTTTATTAAAGTTTTTAACACTTTTAACAGCAATAACAACATAAAGCCCATGCAGAAAACTAATAAGCTATCCTTAAAAAAAAAAAAAAAAAGTAACTACAAACTAAGCATTTGGAAAACACAAACCAAATCAAAAGCTCAGGAGATCTGTAATCACTACTTTAACTATCATTATCCTTTGCAGTAAAGAGATGGTGCCCTATGACCTACGAAAGCATACTAAACAAATCTAGAAAAAGAGGGTGAGCTGAGATTCAATTGATTTCAAATCATGTCATCTGCCCTTTCAATCTTTTTGTACACTGCGGGGAAAACAGATGAGTAATTCTAACAGCAGTGACAGCTGTTAAAGCACCACTAAGCGTGGATAAGAGTACCTAGGAGCAAGCCCTGCTCAGCACCAACTCAGTTACACTTACCTAAATGATGATTTATTCTTATTTAGAAAATATATACAGGGGATCACAGCCCCTGAGCTGCTAGGATCCAAACTACAATTAATGCTTTGGTGGGAGAGGCAAAGGGAGGAGGAATCTTCTCTTATAAAGAGCACACAACTGTAGATGATCCACTGCAGGTTCACTAGTAGGTTCAGATGCATTAAGAAGCTCAAACTTCTACTTTTCTTTCATGAAAAATGTGGGTTTACTCCATAATTTCTCACCTCTAAAGATGTAACCGACTGGAGCACAAAGCATCCTCAGGACAGCACACAAAGTTCAATTTTCAACTCACTTCCAAAGACTGCAATTGTTGAACTACATCAAGTCTCTCTTTTGAAAGAAAATGACATTTGTCATATGCTCAAAAATGAAATAAATATTTTAGCATCTGCTAGATAACCAGCTGAGTACTGACCCGAACTTCATCCAATATCTGAACATTTACATTTGCATTATAACCCCTTTAGCTATTTTAATAAAAATAATTATTATTTTGGATATGCTTATTATTTGGCTACTTAGTCAAGCTTGTACAATGAAGCAATGGCTGCATGACACTCTCAAACCTGCCCCTTCTCCTCCAAGGTAACAGGGGACAGCCATACACTCATGACCCAAGCAGTCAAAAAGCCTTGCTGTAACCTGCATGTCACCAGGCTTTTACAGCATGAGTTCCTATGTTCAACTGGGAGGAAAGGGTGGGGATTCATACACTTCCACCCACACAAATGAGCCTTCAGAAGTAGGAGCCACCCAACATCATAACCTGCAAGACAGGTCCTGAAAGAGAAATTCATCATTCTCCACAGGAGACCTTAGGCCACTCTACATAATAAACTGCAGCAAAACCAATTCTGTTCTCAGAAAGAGCTATTAGAAACGGAACTCAGACTTGATTCTAGTTGACCTCCACATCTCAACAGTTCTCCCAGTTTGCCCTCTACTCAGGGCCTCTTTAAAGTATTTTCAAGGTATTTTGTGAAAAGTGACAAGAATGACCTTCACAGAATCACTGAGGTTGGAGTAAGCCTCTGGAGACTGTCAAGTCCAATCCTCTGCTCAAAGCAGGGTCAACTAGGTCAGGTTGCTCAGAGCTGTGTCAAGTCAGGATTTGAGCATCTCCAAGGATGAATTACATCTCCTGTAATTCAAAATGTGCCCATTGCCTCTTGTCCTGTCACTAGGCACTACCAAGAAGAATCTGGCTCCATCTCTTTGCTCCCTCCCATAGGGTATTTATACATCTTAGTAGGATCTCTCTCCAGCCTTCCCCTCTCCAGACAAAACAGCTGCAGCTTTCTTAGCCTCTCCTCATATGTCTGATGCTCCAGTCCCGTAATCATCTTTATGGTCTTTGCTAGGTTGCTCCAGCATATCCATGTCCTCCCAGAGCTAGACATAATACTCTAGATATGGTCTCACCAGGGCTGAAAAGAGGGGAAGAATTATCTCCCTCAACCTGCTGGCGATGCCCTTCCTAACGCAGCCCAGGATGCTGTCGGTCTTCTTTGCCAGAAGGGCACATTGTTGGCTCATGTTCAGTATTCACGAGGAAGCTCAGATCCTTCTCTGCAAAGTTGCTTTCCAACCAGTCTGCACTGGTGCACAGGATTGTTCTTCCACAGGTGCAGGACCATTTCCTTTTGAACTTCATGGAGTTCCTCTCCGCCCATTTCTCCAGCCTGTCAAGGTCCCTCTGAACATCAACATATCCTTCTGGTGTATCAGCCACTTTCCCCACTTCTGTATCATCAGCAAACTTGCTGAGGGTGCATTCTATCCCTACATCCAGGTCTCAGATGAATACACTGAATAGGACTGGGACTCAGCACTGATCTCGGTGGAACAGGCCTCCAACTGGACTTTGTGCCACTGATCTCAGTCTGCTCAACTCTGCCATTCAGCCAGTTTTCAATTCACCTCACTGACCACTTACCTAGCCCATATTTTAGCAGCATGTCTAGGAGGATATTGTGGGAAACTGTGACAAAAGATGTGCTAAAGTCAAGACAAACAACACGAACCACTCATCTACAAATCTAGTCACCTCATCATAGAATGTTATCAGGTCAGACATGATCTCCCCATGCTGACTGCTCCTAATCACCTTTTGCCCTTAGTATATTTGGAAATGGCTTCAAGAGACTTGCTCCCGATCTTCCCAGGGATCAAGGTGAGGCTGACTACAGTCCCCCCATTCCTCCTCCTTAAAGATGACATTTACTTCCTTCAGTTCTCAGGAATCTCTCCCAGTTGCTATGACCTTCCAAAGATAATCAAAAATGGCCTCGCAGTGATACCAGCCAGCTCATTCAGCACTTGCAGGTGCATCCCATCAGGTCCCACAGACTTCTGCATATCCAATCTCTTTAGATTTTCCCTGACTTGATCCCTCTTCCACCAAGTCCTCCCTGTTCCAGACTTTTCCACCAGTCTCAGGGGCCTGGAATTCCTGAAGGCAAATCTAACTAGTAAAGATCAATGCAAGGGCAGCATTCTTACCTTTTCTGTGACCCCTGTCACCAGAGCTTTTACGATACTCAACAGCAGGCCCACATTGTCCCTTTTGCAGCTGATATCCTTGAGCTTGATATCTTATTGTACCCTTCATATCCCTTTGCCAGATTCAGTTCCAGGAAGGCTTTAGTTCTCCTAGCCGCATCATCTCTGCATGCTTGGACAGTGTCTCTACATTCTGCCCAGACCACCTGATCTTGCTTCTACCTCTTCTATGTTTCCTTTTTTTGCTCGAGTATGCTTCTCCAACATACTTTGATTCCCATATAATCTCTTTAACTTCACTTCAGAAATAATCTTGTCCTGTATCTGTATTTAAATATTGAGCAATGACTTACCGTAAGCATTTTGTTTTACAAATTCAAGTCTGAATTTCAAGAGGCCTTCCGTATGAAAAGAAATTTCAATTTTAGATCTTTGATCTTAAGTTCAACAGTTCACACAGTCATGCTATCTCAACAGTTTATGAAAAATTTGTACTAGTCGTCAGACTAAAAAAAAATACTTGAGGAGCTCTAAACATTGCTTTAGAATTTCCAATGCAGTAGAAAGCTTTTGAAACCTAGCACAAAGCCTCAGTGCTATGCTCTTGGGAGTTAAATGTTGACCTAATTAATTATCACCTACAAAAAGTTACCTGATACCTAGTTTAATTTTTCCCTATGCCCCTGAGCTAATCATTGCCTAGTAAGTATTAATATACCCTTCCAACTTTTAACACAGCCAATGAGCTAGATCCTTTAACTTCCCCTCAGCTACACAGTGGCAGTAGGCACAGAACTATCACTAGCTCTTCTACAACTAAGAATACAACCAGTTCTCAAAAAAGAAATCAACTACCTCATATACAGAAAAAGCAGCACTTTCAAATTTAGAAGGTGGAAAGTTTTGTACTTTTTCCTTGTCCTTCTTAGCTAGTAATTCACAGTGAGAACAGTTACACCTTCAGACTTAATATCTTTGCTTTTGCTACTAACAGAGGAGATAGTCTTTAGTAAAGAGTAACTGCAAAAATAACTAAATTTTAACTGACAAATGCAAGTTTACTTTGTACAGTTAGGAAACCAGGAGTGGAGGGACATCAATACATACTTGTCCACTTGTCCTGCATTGTGATTGTTCTCTGCTCTCATCCGCGTCAACGCAGCAGCAGCTTCATCCAACGCACAGCTGACAGAGGATGTCAGTCTTCGGAGAACCTCAGGATCTGCGAAGGCTTTACCATCGGCAGTGGACAATTTACCAATTCCTTCAGCGTACGTTCGTTCATCAGTCAGGTTAGTATGAAAGTCACACAAAAGAAATGCAAAGAAACTATTTTAGACTTCAGCCACATGCACTATTAGTTAAAAATCATTTGCAAACATGCCAGAAAATCAGCTACTTAAAAGTAACTGTTAACATTTGCCTATGATCTGAATATTTAATTATACCACAGCAGTAGCAAAACCATTTTTCAACTGGCAGCTTAATTATTTGTCCCAAATTTTCTGTTCAAACACCTTTAAGGAYGAGGTGGGAGGGAAACCATTGAAGGGATTAAGGGTAAATTCAGAGGTCAAGCCCAAAAGCAGAAGTTTGAGAAAGAGATATTAATTCCACAGACTTCTTTTAACATTATCTGAATGTGAACAAGAATTTTTGACTTCAAGTTTTAAAATTATTTTTCCTTTCCTGCTCAACTCCATCCAAAAAGTGGATTTAGTCTAATATACTTTTGTTCCTTTTTTTTTTTTAAGAGTATACTAAAAATTACAAATTTTCCTAAAGTTTATTAGCTCTACTTTCCAACAGTTTACAGTTCTGAAGTACACAGATACAGCTACAGGCACAACAAGTTTTAAATAAAAATTTCAAATATTTGAAGCATATTTGAAATAATTCCCCATCTATACCACACAAGTAGAAATGCTTAGCCTGAATTTTAAGTTTCTGTGCTGCCACACTAAAGCTGCGGGCCCACAGGGATTAGCACCATAAGCAAGTATTTCTCTCATTCATTTAAACTGCACTTAAATGCCAAAAGCGTAAGTTTTTTCATGACTGATATGAGATTATGGCACATCTGAGTAGTTGTCTTACTCCACGTAAATCGTTACAGCTTTGAACACTTTTAGAGCTAAAGATCAGTCTAGTTTACATATGTAAACATCTCAGCACAGTTGTTGCTGCAATGTAGGCAGATTGTAGCTACATTCATCAGTAAAGAACCAGCTGAATTTTCAATTCCTTAGCAGTGAAATAGAGTGAAATTAAAACTAAACGTCGGGGTGGGGGGGAGGGGAAAGATGCATCTTACTACTTCAAAAGGTAGTCCTATTTGGTACATGCACCTCTGCGAGACTGATTTACATCACATTTCTCACTTTTACTCTGTAACCGTTACAGTATAAATACTGAAATTATACTTTGAAAAGTTTTGAACATTCTTCAAACAATGCATGTTCCCTGTTTGAGAGCCTCCAATTAATTTTTCATTGATGTAAGAATCAATACTTATCAAATTTCTCCATCTTGAAAACAATTTAGGACAGCATATCCCATATATACTTTGCTATATAATCCTACATTGCCGCTGCAGCTCTGGTAAGTGTTGGCTGGAAGCATTCAAACTCAACATTGCAGACAAAATGAAGAATCCCCACCTCTGTCATTCGAGACATCTACAATGAGGTGCAAAAAGCTTACTTAGATGACTGAAACAAAGCACAGGCCACCAAGGTTGGGATGAACTGCTTAAGAAGTTTGCTGAAAACTGAGCATATTCCCTTCCTGGCTCCAACATCCTATTTGGATTGCTTCAGCATTGTTGAGAAGTTATTAAAAAAAGAAATGTGAAATAAAGTATCCGCTTCACAATGAAATGAGAAACTACGACTACATCCTATCTGCATCACACCTCTATTTGGTTAGAGAAAGAACCTTTCCATTCAGCAGAAAGGAAGCAGGCTCCATCTTGAAGATCAAGAATTCTTCCATGGTTGTCACAGAATCTCTGAAGACAACCAAGTACAAGTAGGATCTGATGTCTGTATCCTGCTAGGACCTGCTTCACTTCACAGTGCACTTCCATCTTTTTTGACTGCAGTCAAATGGACCACAGAAACAGAGTAGGGACTCTGGACTCCATTATTTAAAACATCTGAAGAGGCTACTGACCACTTGCCCCCTTCTACCTCCAAACTCTTGAGGTCACAACCTTTTTAGCCACTGCTACTAAATATAGCAAAGCTATAAATAACAACCCACAAACACCACAGCTCACACCTCACATATGAATGCAAACTGGATTTGTTGTTAGTTTAGAAGGGAATACAAATTGCAGCTACTCAAGAGCAGACACCCCTGTCACTGCGGCAGTACTCTAGCAGAGGGGTAGGTTGGATATTTGGGTACAGCAATTGTGAAAATGGACTGGGGAATTATTTTAGTACTAAACACACAGAAAAAGTGGTAGTTTTTAATACAGATCTGCTTCCCCGGTGCAGCTCAGAGTAACTACACAGATGTTTACGCTAGCTACTTCTGGCAACAATGCTGACTTACGCAAGCTTACAGTGTACCTAAGAGTACTAGGGAAAAGAAAAAGAGAATTAAGTCTTCTCAACTCAGCACTAAGGCCTCATCTAGGACTACCAGAGCTGAATCTGAATGACACATGAAGCAAAATGGAAAAGTACAGGAGAGAAATCCACAGGATTAGGAAAAATACGACCCCTGAGTAAAGGCTGAAGGGACTGGATTTAGTTTACAAGGAGCAGTGCAACAACAGTTTTCCCGTACTTCCAAAGGGTCTTGTGAAGGAGCTAGCAATCAGTTCTCTGTTGCTTACAGAAAGTGGGAAACAAAAAGAAGTTGGGTGAAAACACAAGAAAAACAAATAGAAATGGATACCTGAAACTAAACTGAATATCTGAATTATTTCAGTTCTTTAAGGTAGTAAAAGAGGTTACCTAAGCAGGCCATAGAATTAATCTTCTTCTGTACATCAAGAATGTATTAGATGAGAGGTCTGCAACAGAAATTTATATTTACGTGCTCCTGCCCTTACATGGTGTGAGGGATTGCCTCGGTTTCTTAGGCCAGCTCCCTTCTAGTCTTAAGTTTATAGATTCCGGTTAGTCCCAACAGGAAAAGCTGCTGGATGTAATCAGGATGACGTACAAGCATGCAAAAACTACCCTTGACAAGTCTCTCCATTTTCAGTGTTTGCTCTTTTGAGCATCCACACACAACATTTCTGAAGCCAAAAAGTCACACTAAAGATCTACCAAGTGCTATAGCCCGTGAAGAGAAACAAACTATCATTGCTTCACAGCTCCTACTCCAAAATACCTGTTTTCATATACAGGTGGTCTGATGAAGGCTTCCCAACCACTGGCTCTTCCTTCCAGCTGTGAAGTCACAGTGACAGCTCATTTAAGTTTTCTATTTCCTTCCAGCAAAGGTATTATAACCACACCAAGAACTTTCTGAGTGCAAGTTAAAGAAGCCATTTTTTCACTGCACCAGCTACAACTCAGCCCAGATGCCAACACAGGTTGTAACTTCATACCACTTATCCACAGCAAAATAATGCATCAGACGTGCTGATCCTCAAAATGTCATGGGCAACTGTGTGACGAACCGAAGCACTTTTTTCTACCTTTCCAAACTAATTGACAGCAATAGAAGACAGCAGAGAAGACAGCATTTGTTAAGTTGGACACAGTGCAAAGGAGACAGACAAAAATTACCAAGCCAGATTCTGCTATTGCAAACACCCATTTATTCAGTCTCCTTTTGCAGGCTTATAGCAGCATCTAAGTAATTGCTCAGTTTTTACTTCACTGTGATTTAGGATGATTATGCCACAATCCTTATGCTGTAATGCTCGGTCATCTTCTAACCTTCCACAAAACTGTTTTCATGTCCGTTTTATAATCGCTTGTTCTTGTGTCACACTCCCAGGTGGTTATACCTCCTTGTACAGTTGTGCAAAAGTTGGACAGCAGCAATTAGATCTATACTCAGGCACAATTCTACAAGACAAGAACTTTTCTGGTCTCCTCCAATGCACAACAAAAGCATCCTCAAGACTGTTCTCCACAGCTGTGGACAAGAAAAATGAATCAAAACAAGTGACCACAATTTTCCACATTATTACAGTCTCACAAGCATTTTATGGATTCACAAGAAATAGTAAGGGCATCTGGCACTACCTGAACTGATAACTACTTGTATGAGCAGAGTATTTGACATTCTGCTTTTTACTGTGATAAAATGGCACTTTTTAGGGAAAAAAAAAAGATATCAAGGATGCATTATAAATCTGTTTTTTCGTGGACCGATCGTTGTTGCATGTAGTAATTCTGCAAAGAGAACTTACCAGTCACTGTGGATAGTTCTTTACGCAGAGCAATCTACAGTGATTTGTGATATGGAGAAGGTGATGTTCTCAATGCAATCCCAAACACCACCACTACTGGAAGAATGAAGGGAAAATCTGCCATCGATACTGTTTCTACTGCTTTCCCCTCGAGGGAAAAGCAGTCAACTCGAGGACATAGGGAGCTAGACACATCTTTGGTCTGATATTGTAGGGCAGCTCTTTATTTGAGCACTTTTTACTGAAGCCATCTGCTAACACATCTACAATAGCTGGCAGAGCTAAGGCCAGGGATATTATGTGACAACAGAAACAAGAGCTCTTAATCACATTTTCTGGACTAGAAATAAGCGATCTAGCTGTTCCCCATCTARCATACACACTGCAGACCTCCAGATTAAAGAGGAAAGTATCTGATATGCCAAGAAAGAGAGTCTGGAATTCCGGGATCTGCATACAAATGAGTCGTTCCACAAACCTGGAGCAGCAGCCAGGTTCAAGATGCAGATGAAAAGGGACTTTCCACCACTTAACAAAGAGAAAATTTCTGGTACAGCTGACTAGTATATAACTGTATTCCTGGTAGAGTCTGAAGCAGCTCTCTTTTTTTTTTAAGCAACTCTACGCAGCACAGCACCACCGAGTTTAGTCACACCTAACGCCAGATGTTCCAGAAGTTAGCATCATACCAAACTACGTAGATTAGCATGAAGCTGATTAAGGAGGTACGCTAAAGCATGAAGCTCACCTTGCAAGAGAAAAGCTTGCTCAGAGGTATACCAACATACCTTTTAACCAATGCTCTGATTTAAAGTATGGGCTTCCTTACTGACTTCCATAGTCAACAGGATGTTGTGGACTACCACGGTTAGAGTTTTAGGGTAACCTGATCTGAGCCGGTAACTCCTCAGAGTGATCTTCCTCATTTTAACCAGGCAAAGATGTAAGTATAATCTCAGAAAAACAGGAACACAACCAAGTTTGTGCCTGTTGAAAAGCCGAAAGGACAGGCAAGCTAGTGCAATTTTTGGCACGAGGAATCAGAGATTACATTTTCTGAAAGCCATGTGTATTTTCACAATTAGAACACAGAAGCTGAAAGCCATCTTAGAGAACCAGCACAAGAAATAATCTATGACGAAGTTTTTTCAAGTTTAATTCAGCAAAGGAACTTGAGTCAGACAATCCACACCAGAGTGACCATCCCTTTTTCTTCAGTACCAACAAACAGAGCATTCGGGCAGAATTATCAGATACTTTATCCTCCCTTACTAGATAAAATGCGCATCAAGAATAAAGAAAATATTTAATTGCTGTTTCTAGCTAGTAGTTCTTAATTTATCACTATTTAAAAGAAATTACTCTGGCATGAAGCCCACAGTTAAATCACTCATACTAAACAGCACTGGTGTCTATATATGTTTTGGACAAAGGAGATCAACGCATCAAAGAGGGAAGATCAAATAATCCTCACAAAGATGAAACTGCAGATGCAGTGCTTGTGGTACTCCCTCTCAAACAGTTCCAGCACACCGTGTGTTCAAACACACACTGGAGGCCATTCAACTGCTAATGCGTCAGGCCTGTGCGCTCATGTTTGTCGAGGTCTACCTAAACTCCGGCTCACGTGCCATCGCCTGCTAGGCCGAGAAGCTTAACTGAATCCTCTGCTTCCTTCGTGGCTTGCACCACCTGCTCCACAAATGCAGGTTTTGACACAAATCTGAACGTTAGAAAAGCCCCCCAAAAATGAAATCAGAAGCACGGTCCAGAGATGTGTCCTCTCCTTGTTAACGGTATGTAAAGAACCTGCATTAAGTAGCACCTCATCAGACAAGGTGAATGCTCAGGGATAGAGACAGAGGATTTTGTTTCAGCTTCTTTGTAAGAAGCCTCATCCAGATAAAGTGAAAGCTCTGGACAGTGAAAAATACTTTCAGCAACTCTACCAGAAAAAAAAAATTCTAGTGCATTATGCAAGTGCTTCCACAAGACTAGAAAGTAATAAGCACGACTGAGCATACCCTGTTCTGTAGGGCCTTGAGTGGCTTAATTCAAGAATAGCTGGGACACAGGTAGGACTCTTTCAAAAGCACATCAAAAGGACTTCAGGCATGTCAAGAGTAAAACCTCAGGGAAGATTTCTTAAAGAGGAGATGATCTGTCAGGATCTTTTGGTCCACATGTTGTATTTTTATTTCTGATAATACTTAAGAGTAGCGCAGCATCTGCAGCAAGCTCCTATCTACTCCTTTTCTGTAAGTTATAGTAATGGAGGAAACAAGCAGAGATTATATCAGTTATCTGCTAAACAACATCCTACTAATATCTCTTCGATGTCATAGCTTCCTGCTCTGTGCACGTTAACAGCAACCGATTTTCTAAACCCCCGTCTTACCGACAAAAAATTGGCCACTTTGCTACTTTTTGATGATGTCTGAGTATTTTCCCAAGTGCTGGGTTTACATTGCGTCACTTCCACAGCCAGCAACCCAAAGCACAGAGTTATTAGCACCCAGACCCAGACCCACAACGACCTTGTGGCAAACGCAGGAAAGCGCTCAACCAGCTCTGGCTTGCTGCCCACATTTAATGACTAAGCAAGGTTTGCAAAATTCTGCATGCCTTGTGCAAGTAATTTAAGTCAGGACCCAAGAGGTGAAGCAGCTTGGACTCGTGAGGTCCAAATAACGCAGGTTTCAGAGGCTGTGCAGTGCTTGCAGCACCACAAGCAAGGGGCAGGAAGACACAGGCACAGAAGCATCAAGCACTGTCTAGCAAATAAACCAAAACAAACAAAAAAAAGTCTTAAAAGGAAAAAAAAACCAGTACATTGAGTGCTACTATTTGTCCATAGAAACTAATAAAAATATTAATAAATCATCCTAATGCAGTCAACCTTTTCAGAATTCAGGTGCTTTTAGAAAAAGTTTAAAATAATTTTCCTCATTAAAGCAAGTGAAATTTAAACTAGCCCATCTTCAGAAGCCAACAGCAGGAGGGGAAAAAACACCCACAATCTGTTCTGCATTTGTTCTCTCTGTTTGCTTCCACACCTTGGCCACATGCTTGAAATGTAACTCAATGAACTCAGCGGACCATCACTAAACTTATCGCCAAAATTCACAGTGTTCTCTTAAATTGCAGCAAGGCTGGATTTTTGAACTTTGGTGTGCAGGCTAACTAAACTGCATACCCAACTAATTTGCAGATCTCATCTCTGTATTCTTTGTAATTCCCTTTTTCTAGGGCAAAATAAGGCACCTGATCAATCTGTCTCATTGCTAGTCAGAGCATGGCTGAAAGATTTCTCCATTCCAACAAGTGCTGGTCTCTTGAAGGCTCTAGAAAGAAGCCTCCAAACTTTCTGAAACTCAACTAGTGTCATCCAGTAACATTTCTGGAAGACCACCATCATTCTTCTTTACCATGTTTTTAGCTGACTTCTTCAAAGGCAGTGTCATTCCCTGGGAACCAGGGTTCAAAAATCTATGCATTGTACTTCAGATCACATTTAGTGCACTGGCTTCCTCTGTCGTGTTAACAACTTACGTAACATCTCTTGCACACTGCAGTCTAACTGACCGGGCAGGTTGTAGCCTTACCATATCTGCAGCAGATTATTTAATCAGCTTATAAAACTGAATAAAAAACTGAGGATAGGAGGGACCCCCTCTAATTGTATTCTGCTTTATTTATTAGATATCAACTCAATAACATTCTCAAAAAGCAATGGCAACTTAAAGTTACTCATTGTACTCTACCATGAAGAGTTCAGTTCCTTGGCTGTTTTCTGYGGTTTTTAAGGGCCAATCTATCACAGTGTTAAAGTTCAGGACTAAAAAGCCTGCATAATACATCAAAAGGACACACCTTTTCTTCTAAATAGAAAGATCACGGTTAATATGACATTTGGCTGCATGAGGATCAACTTAAACTGTCAACTTAAATTGTCTTAAATTGCTTTTAGAAAAGTACAGCACTCCAATCTAATTCATAGGATCTTTCCAAGCTCTTTCCAAAAACTCCAAGTATGCTAACAATTAGCTCTGTTTTCAAGGCTATATTACATATCCTAATCACTTTTTGCTGTTCACGCTTTATTTCTTCACAACTTGCTGACAGACCTAATACCAGGTTGCCAATTTACGGATTGGAGCTTCTCAAGTTGCTCCATTCCTTCAAACTGAACCTCTCATGCCTGCCCAGAAATCTCTTTCTAAGAGCAAGTCCAATGAATGATATATTTAATTCCCCTTTAGTCATAAGGGCTCAACCTCATGGGATCAGTAAGATGCTAAATCCAGTGAAGACAGAAGAAAAGGCTTTGGACAGGCACCGAGTCTTACGTGTGATACTACTTCCCCACAGCAAGCTCTAGATTTTTGAGGGAAGGGTGGACTCAAAATAGAAGAGACTTCAGAAAGAGGTCGTGTTCTTTTCTTCACCAGAAAAGTATCACCTAGGCGGTACTCTTTCATCTAAAAYGATATTTACAGCTTCCCACAGGTTTCCCACCACCCTTCTGAGATAAGAAAAGAAAATTCAGTACTTTTGCTAGAAATAGATCATGCAATAAGGTGACTTTCTGTCCAGACACTGAGAGTGAGCAGGATGACACTGTTACACTCAAAAATCTCTCTTCAGAAACTATTTAGAGCAGATGAAGCTTTTAGCATCTCATGGGATACCTCCAAACAAAATATGCCGGTTCATAATCACATAGCAATACAATCTGATTATTTCACATGTGCAGTCAAAGCACCTTCCTAATGAACCTCCAGTCATGAACCTTCCCAATGCTTCAGGCCTTCACACAGACGTATTTCCAGTGCAAAAACAGCATTCCTTAGCAAACTAACCTATATCAAAAGCCTTTTTCACAGCAGTAATACCCTGTAATTAGGGCTGCCATACCTCTATCCAGGCCAAAACTTCAAGCATGTTCACACAGCAAACAATACATTCTATGCTTTGGGTACATACGCATGTACCTCAGGCTGGCACACATAGCTAAACTAAATTTGGCACTTCCAGGATGTACTAGAGCAACTCTGCCYACCCAGTAGATCCACTTGACACTTCAGAGAAGGGCTGTGGCCACACAGTGCAGAGTAATTGTAAAAGGTCTCTACAGTACATCTAACTCTTCCGAGAAGACCAGATCTTCCTCAGCTTAGACCATCCTCAGCCTAGACCATCAAGTTATTCAATCCAGTAACTCCTATTCTATGCCTGGAAATTCTGTACAGCTACAGAAAATCTTCAAACTTTCCCAAAGTGGCTTTATAGAAGTTTACAGTTTTCCCTGGGCACGGCACCCAGCAAACAACAAATCAACAAATTTGGAGCGGTACTAGTAGCAAACTAACTTACCCCAGGGAGGCTTAACTTAACCTGCCAAATGAAACAGTTAAAGTTATCAACTTTTGCTATCTTCCTAATTACAAAAAAAAGAATTCTCCTGCAAATAATTCTCTTGGATCAAAAGAGTTAAAGTGACATCCTTCACCACTTCTCATTCATGATGAATGCACTTCTCACTGACACTGTGCAAAGGAAACTTGAAAGTTGTGCCTAACTTCAAATCCAGAAGGACAAAACAACCAGACAATTAAGGCAGTGGTCATATTTAAAACCTTGTCATCTCAAAAATATGCCCTCAAAGTAGTAAAAAGCTTGTAAAATAGACAAGTTTGGGGTTGGCGGTAGGGAAGAGGGAAGGAGATGGTTAGGGAGGGGGCAAAGTCCAAAGCCCTCAAGAGAGAAAACCTGTTGGAGGAAAGAGGAGACAAGAACATCTCTTGATTGCAACCACAGAGAATACCCATCTCTATTATGTAACAGTGAAATATTTAGACCACAGCTAACTAAAGCTGGTAGAAGTTCTACTCTACAGAAATTAAGTATCTTGGCATAGTCAAATCTCTCTAAAAAATGTTTTTGGTCCTCTGAAATTTCTCATTTTAGAAACATTTTTATATTGATAAAGTTTACACTCTCTTTTTGAGAAAGGCATTAGATAAAATGTTCCTGTATTTCTCAGTTCATTCCAACACTAGTATTAGTCCCATGCTGGGAGTAGTAGAGATTTGATATGAGAGGTTTTAGTTTAGCTTTTTCTAAAGCACTAAAAACGTAACACTGAGGCTTTTAGTCTTTTCAACATCAAGTATTCATCTCTGTCATCTTCAACGCTGAGCATCAAAATGATTGTCTGATCTTTGCTCCAGGGCACCGAAAGTTTGTGTTATCTTTTAAAATCCGTAATGTAACTATGCTGTCAGTATCACCCATTCCATGTACTTCCAGAGCAGTTGAGTTCTTGATTTCTGCAAATCAGGTTCCTGACAGCAAATCAGCACACCCAGAAATGATATTTTCAATGTGATCTGAAAATAACATATTCAGGTCACCTGCTAAGCATTTTCTGGCAAAAGCAGAAATAGAATTCCATTCACCTGGGTTGTGTTTGGTGATCCTAACTTCAAGAAGATCCTTTTCACCACAAACTTCACTCCTAGAAACAGCAATAACTCATCCAACTAAGCAATAACCACAAGCAAAAAAACCAGTATCTGAGACAATTTGAGACCACTGCAACACACGCACCAGCAGTGAAAACCATCCCTAATTCTAGCCTCCARTTTTTCAGTTGGTTGATGCTACAGATTCTTAATACTATATTTGTCTTTTGACATGAACCAGAGCCAGAAACCACCTTCCCATTTTTCTCTACCTTCTAGAATGGCAGCTTTAGCAGCAATATTTTCTGCTTGCAGAATCAAAAGCTAGGAGTGTACCTCTCCAACGGACGCTTCATGATCTACTGAACCATTCCTCGTGTATCAGATGCTGCCCTTTGCTAACAGCAACACCACTTCTTATTCTTCTCATTTGTGCTGCATTAGAGCTTTAAATCTTTCCTAAAACACATCTCTAGGAGTGAAGTTTCTCTCTCTCTTCTTTTTTCCTTCCTTTTTAATCGCTCATTTTCATAGCACTCAGGAACAGTTATTACTTTAAAGCTCAGATTTGTTCCTTTCAATTTAAGGCTTTGTTTTTGTGATTCCCACAAAACATCAGAATCGGACTTGATTCCAGGTGAACCACTGAACAGTTCCTAAAAGACGATTCAAATTCACATTATTTTGGCTATGTTTGAATGATCTGTGCTCCAGCATGAACATGAATTTATTTAACCACTCAATTTTCATGAACGTTAAGTTTCTTTTAGAGTTGCAGATGTTTCTAGCAAAATCCCAATCTTCTCAAGTAGTCTGAAACTTCACCTACTTTTCCACCAACCCAATCCACCAATTACCTGTTTTCAGAATGCAACTATTTGGTAGGTATGGAATAATGTGTTCATATTCAGTTACTAAAATAAAASATTAGTTTAAATCTTGAGATCAAATAAGAGTTCAAATAGGAAACACTAATATCAGAATAATTATCCATAAGTATCCATTCTTCTGCTGCATCTTCTTTAAACTCCTAGCTATAACAGATAAATTTTGCCACAGTATAACTGAATTTCTCTATCAGTTTGATTTGTCAAGCCTCTTAATTTCAAAAAATACATGTTTTCCTCTCACTACATGAATACTAAGCAAATTCTTAAATTACCTTTTCTAAAGCTGAAGTAACATGAGACACCCTGAGCTGATCTAACATTTGGTCACTACCAAAAAGGGAGAAGACTCAATACTACTTCTATCCTTATCTTTTCCTCGGTACTTCCAGCAATTGCCTTGCACTTACAGCTAGCAACAAGGGTTTTTTTTCTGCCAGAATAGCAGGTCTAATTTGACCAGCAAAGAGTCTGAGCAATAGCAGAATTGGCAAAAGGAGATAAAATTGCGTAGCCAGGAACAGAAGAAGAAATATTTCTGCCTTATGGTCTCAGCAAATAGCCATTAAATCCCCTCGACCACCTCATGTACCCTGTGCTAGTCATTCTGAATGTCTAAATGTTGAAGGGTTTTTAATCAAACTCCGTTATAAAGGATGACACCTTTTTCATTTCTTAAGATCTTTCATACTAAATATCTACCAAAGAAAAAAAAAAGTTAGCTTACTTTTACTTACACCTTGTAAGGTGACAAGTTACCAGATGCAGTTATCAATGCAGCTGATTTCTTATGGAAGCCTCTGCATGGTCATTACAATTATGTATGTTCATAAAACCATGCTGATCTACTCTAAATGCACTTAGAATGCACATATTACGTGCAGTTAATATGAAAGCTTTATGAATTACTCCTATATTATGGTCACTGATCATCTGCTTTGTTACCAGCCATTTTCCTGTGCATTGGACACTGTCAGTCCCTGCAGAATTCAAAGTTGAATATTCTATAGATATATACGCAAAGAAAACCACTAGAGGCAGCTGCTCCTTTTTCTCCTCCACTTTTTTTTTGTTGTTGTTGTTAAGCACCTTCACTCTTCAAAAAAAAAAAAAAAAAAAAAAAAACCCACTCAATTTCCTTCACCAAAAAGCATGTTTCTCCACAAGTGGAACCCAGCTACACGTGTTCTCACAAAGCACTACAAGTTCTTCAGTGCTGCTGAAACAAAGAACAGAATATGCAATCATGTGTTATCTGCAGATGCTGCTTGGCAATCCACAGGTGGCTGCTGCAGCGCTAAGCGCTAGCAGTTGAAAGATCTGACAGAGTCAACTGCTTTTTCATTCATCCCATTGCTGGTAAGTGTCTGGGACAGACATCTGCTTGCTTGCATTCCTGCAGTCCTCCCCTTGGATCGCTTCGTAGCTACAATTAGGACAAAAGCAATAACAGTAAGCAGGGGAGATAAAAAAAATAAAATAAAATAAGTCAGTCCTGTCAGAGTTGTCACTTAAATTGCAATTCAATGACCAAACTGCTTTAGACACAATCCAAATCAAAGTTCAAGGGAGACTATTACAAGGCTTTGTAGCTCAGCACAAAGCTTGAAGAATTATATTAAAGCAGAAGAAAGTGTTCCCGCTTCCTCTAGCAGAGAAGCAAAAAAAAAATTAACAATTATGAGCAGAATGGACATTAATGCTGAACCTGTCTAGGTTAGTCCAGTGTTCATTCAGTCTTTCTTCTTCTCTCACCACTCTCCTCCCTTTTCTTTTTTGGAAGTACACTGAAAGAATTGAGTCTTGGACCTGGTATGTCCCCCACACCTATGAAATGCTACAGCCAATCAAGGCAAAGAGTGTGAGCGAGAAAGAGCGTGCGAGCGAGAGAGAGAAAAGAGGAGAGGGGAGCGAGAGAGAAAAAAGGAAAAAAGGAAAAAAAAAGAGAAAAAAGGAAAAAAGGAAAAAAAAAGAGAAAAAAGGAAAAAAGGAAAAAAAAAGAGAAAAAAGGAAAAAAGGAAAAAAAAGAGAAAAAAGGAAAAAAGGAAAAAAAAAGAAAAACTGTTGCACACAGAAAATTATCATCCATAGGAAGCCCTGGGCAGAAATTCTCCCTCCCTCTCAACCACCCATGGCTAGGTTTGACACGTCACTGCTAGTTTATCATGTCTTTGATCCCAGGGCAGCCCTGTTGGCCACAGCCTCTGCTCTGTTAACACATTCAAGAAGTAGCAAGATGGAAAGGTTATTTAAACCCTGTCTCCAAGTTCAGGCTTGCAAAACTTACAAGCACAGAAATTCGCATTTTGGCTCGGACAAGGAGAGAGTTTTTGTTTACAAGTTAACAGTAAAACACCAGCTCAAAAAAAAAAAAAAAATCCAAAGCTTCCCTGCTCTCGCCCCACCAAGTCTGACGGGCATCAATAGGGACTGTTGGATAAGAACTATAATAGGAAAGAGTCGCACAAAACAATTACTCAGCCAGAAATTGTTCTAACCCTAGGACAGTGGCAACCCAAACTAACTCCAAGTGGTGTAAGCTGCATATCAAAACAGGGATGATCCCTCCAGCACAAGCTGCTTTTAAAAAAGACACTCCTAGGCTGTAAAGACCTAAGATAAGAGGTACCTATATTGGATATTAAAAAAAAAAAAAAAAAAAAAAACCACCACACACACACCACTCTGTATCCTATAGAACGCTTACAGTATTTTGTCTTCCTCCAGCATACAGGACTAGTTCTAGTTAGCACCGCATTACGCAACAAAATGTGACAGTCACTCCAATGTTTTCATAAAGTCACAGTGTAGCAGCTAATTATATCCAGCTACAGTAAATTGTTCAGTTTCCTTCCAAATAATAGTAATAATAAAAGATCATCCATCCATAGCAACTAAAGTTTCTAACTTGTTTTTATTTGTAAGTAAACTTAGGATCTTGCTTTTGACAAGAATATTCAAACCACCACACTAACTTTAACCAAAATTACAAAGGAGAACAAAAAGAAGGGATTAAGTAGGTTATGAACTTCTGTATTAGTGTTCTTTACTGTTTCTGACTGTTTTTCTGCATGAATGTTCTTTGGTGCTCCTCTAGGATTAAATGGTAGGTATGACAATCTGAATTTACCACTCCCTTTTTTTTCATTTTTTGCAATGAACAAGTGCTTAAGATTTTTTTTTTCCCCACCTTGAACATAAGAAAACCCAAAAAACATCTGCAATACACACCAGAAGAGATCTGCTCTGGGAGCAAAATCACAGTGCGGTACTTGTGTACCTGAAGCCTCCATCCCCTCTCTTTGGCTGCTGCCTTCTGCGGCAGTCCTGCAACACCTCCTCCTGGGCTACCGTGCCAGCAACAAACACTCAAGAACATTTCTGTGCTGCGAGCAAATGCCCTTCTGGTTGTACCACATTCAACAGCAATACTATCATTAGCTATGGGAAAGCTTCAGCTATGGGCTGAATTGTTTGACCGGCTTTGTTTTGCTTTTATACAGACACGCACCCAAACGGCAGACTCAGCACATCTCTCCCAGAGAGGGCAGTCACCTGCTCGCACTCTGTCAAATGAAGTGGAAGTGTGGACATACACACTAGCATCACTCAGCTGGACCATAACGACAGTGCACAACGCTAAATGACTACACAAGAGTTGATATCATCTATTTAGTACCCTAGCAAGAGTCAGAGGAGCTAGGCTCTGCACATAGAGTTTTGCCTACCAATTCGGAGACACCTGCATGTTGCGGAAGTATCCAGCCCGCAGCGGGAGGGAAATCAGACTACTCCTGCGTACTTAATGTAAACTATTTTTAAAATTCTAGTCACTCTTGAACAATGCAGTCTTTTTTTGTTTTGATTTTGGGGGGTTCTTCCCTCCCTTTTAAACCTGAGGTTATAGTGCTTAGACTATCAAATCAAAAAGGTATAAAGGCAGCAATTTTACTAATGATCCAAAAGCAAAGCTCATCATAACCTCTGTAACGAAAGAAATTTCTTCATGCCACCATCAGGAAAAAATTCCAGGCTTCATTTTATTAATTTACAGAAAAATATCTTGCACCCCTCCCAGGAAACCTGCATGTTTGATTACCTCTCTGAAATGCCTGTACCCCTATGCATGCAGCATAGAGAATAAACAGGAAGAATTACAGATATGTATGTGGTCGCAGGGTCATGATCTCATTGCATTTACAGAGACATGGTGGGATAGCTCACACAACTGGAATGCCGTCATGGATGGCTATATGCTTTTTAGGAAAGACAGGCCAGGAAGGCGAGGTGGTGGAGTTGCTCTTTATGTGAAAGAGCAGCTGGAATGGCCAAAGCCCAGCCAAACCTAGGGGTGGATGAAGAACGAATCAAGAGCTTATGGGTGAGGATTTAAAGGGCAGGCTAACATGGGAGACACTGTTGCAGGTGTCTACTACAGGCCATCTGACCAGGAAGAGGAAGATTGTGGAGTTCAGGATCCTATCTGGATGAAACAGGGCAATAAGTAGGATCGCAACCCTGGACTTCAGGAGAGCAAACTCTGGCCTCTTTGGGGCCAAGCTGAGTTAGGGCCCTAGAAGGAAGGGGGGGGGGGGGTCCAAGAGAGCTGCTTAATATTCCAGTATCAGTTCCCCCAAACTCAAGGGCAGTGTATCCCAGGAAGAAAGAAGTCCAGGAAAGGGGGCAAGAGACCTGCATGGATGAGCAGGGAGCACCTAGAAAACTTAAATACAAGAAGAAAACACAGACTGTGGAATAGGGGACAGACCACTTAGGAGGAATATAGGAATGCTGTCAAGAGTATGCAGGGATGTGATGAGGAAGGTTAAGGCTCATTTGGAATTAAATGAGATGGTAGATTTCAGGATTCTGCAGGAAAATAGTAATGCAACAAGCAGGACTGCAACTCTGGACTTCAGGAGAGCAGACTTTGGGCTCTTCAGAGACCTACTTGGAGGAATCTCACAGGTTAAGGCCCTAGAGGGAAGGGGGGTCCAGGAGAGCTGGCTAATATTCCAACATCACTTCCTCCAAGCTCAAGAGCGGTGCATCCCTATGAATAAGAAGTGCAGCAAAGCAGGCAGGAGACCTGCATCGGTGAGCAAGGAGCTCCTGGCCAAATTCAGGCAGAAGAAGAAAGTACACAGAATGTGGAAGAGGGGACAGGCTACTTGGGAGAACTATAGGAATGCAGTCAGAGTATGTAGAGATGCAACGGGGAAGGCTAAGGCCCAGCTGGAACTGAGTCTGACAAGGGATATTAAGGAMAATAGGAAGGGCTTCTTCAAATGCATCAGTAGCAAGAGAAGGACTAGGGAAAATGTGGGCCCGCTACTGAATGCGGCAGGGTGACAAAGGATACAGAGAAGGCAGAATTACTGAATGCCTTCTTTGCTTCAGTCTTCACTGCTAAGGGCAGCCCNGTGCATCCCAAGGAGAAAGAAGTGCAGCAAAGCAGGCAGGAGACCTGCATGGGTGAGCAAGGAGCTCCTGGCCAAATTCAGACAGAAGAAGAAAGTACACAGAATGTGGAAGAGGGGACAGGCTACTTGGGAAAATTATAGGAATGCAGTCAGAGTATGTAGAGATGTGGCAAGGAAGGCTAAGGCCCAGTTGGAACTGAGTCTGGCAAGGGATATTAAGGACAATAGGAAGGGCTTCTTCAAATACATCAGTAGCAAGAGAAGGACAAGGGAAAATGTGGGCCCGCTACTGAATGCGGCAGGGTGACAAAGGATACAGAGAAGGCAGAATTACTGAATGCCTTCTTTGCTTCAGTCTTCACTGCTAAGGGCAGCCCTCAGGAATCCCAGAGCCTGGACGTGAGGGAGAAAGTCCAGAGAAGGGAAGACTTTCCTTTGGTTGAGGAGGATAGGATTAGAGACCTTCTGGGCAGGCTAGACATCCACAAATCCATGGGCCCGGATGGGATGCACCCACGGGTACTGAGGGAGCTGGCGAATGTTGTTGACAGGCCGCTCTTCATCATCTCTGAAAAGTCCTAGAGAACTGGAGAGGTGCCTGAGGACTGGAAGAAAGCCAGTGTCACTCCAGACTTCAAGAAGGGCAAGGAGGAGGACCCAGGGAGCTACAGGCCAGTCAGCCTCACCTCCATCCCTGGAAAGGGGATGCAACAGCTCATTCTGGATGTCATCTCCAGGCATATGGAGGAAAAGAAGGTGATCAGGAGTAGCCAGCATGGATTCACCAAGGGGAAATCCTGCTTAACCAATCTGACAGCCTTCTACGATGGAATGACTGGCTGGTTAGATGAGGTGAGAGCAGTGGACGTTATGTACCTTGACTTCAGCAAGGCTTTTGACACTGTCTCCCATAACATCCTCCTAGGTAAGCTCAGGAAGTGTGGGTTAGACGAGTGGATAGTGAGGTGGATTGAGAACTGGCTGAAAGGCAGAGCTCAGAGGGTCGTCATCAGTGGCCTGGAGTCCAGTAGGAGGTCTGTGGCTACTGGAGTCCCCAAGGGCTCAGTACTGGGTCCCATCCTGTTCAACATTTTCATCAATGACATGAATGAAAGGACAGAGTGCCTCCTCAACAAGTCTGATGATGATACCAAGCTGGGAGGAGTGGCTGACACACCAGAGGGCTGCGCTGCCATTCAGAAASACCTGGGCAGGCTGGAGAGTTGGGCGGAGAGGGACCTCCCAAGGTTCAACAAGGGCAAGTGCAGAGTCCTGCACCTAGGGAGAAATAACCCTAGGCMCCAGTACAAGCTGGGGGCTGACCTGCTGGAGAGCAGCTCTGCAGAGAAGGACCTGGGAGTGCTGGCAGATGACAAGTTGACCATGAGCCAGCAACATGCCCTTGTGGCCAAGAAAACCAATGGTATCCCGCGGTGCATTAAGCAGAGTGTCGCCAGCAGGTCAAGGGAGGTGGTCCTATCCATCTACTCAGCCCCGGTGAGGCCTCACCTCGAGTACTGTGTCCAATTCTGGGCTCCCCCATACAATAGAGACAAGGAACTGCTGGAGAGAGTCCAGTGTAGGGCTACAAAGACGATTAGGAGCTGGAGCATCTCTCTTACAAGGAAAGGCTGCGAGAGCTGGACCTGTTGAGCCTGGAGAAGACTGAGAGGGGATCTTATCAATGCCTACAAATATCTTAAGAGAGAGTGCAAGGGGATGGGGCCAGACTCTTCTCAGTGGTGCCTAGCAACAGGACAAGACAACAGCCACAAACTGAAACACAAGAAGTTCTGCATGAATATAACGAAGAACTTCTTTCTTGGGAGAGTTAAAACCTAGAACAGGTTTCCCAGAAAGGCTGTGGAGTCTCCTTCTCTGGAAATACTCAAAACCCACCTGGACACAGTCCTGGGCAACATTTGCTAGGTGACCCTGCTGAGCAGGGAGGTTGGACTAGATGATCTCCAGAGGTCCCTTCCAACCTCAACCACTCTGCGATTCTGTGATCAGGGCTAGAAGGAGGCAATTTTTCTTTAAATTCTTTCATGCCTTAGTGATTAACACTAATATTCCCTCATTTCAAGTCTGCTAGCTGCAAAAATCTCAAAAATATACCTCAAAGGACTAAGACTGTGCCATCCAATTCCCCAGAGAATTTTATATAAAGTTGTAATTAGACATAACCAACATGAAATATTAACTTCTGAGTAAACTAATTCTGACCAATACATATCCTGAAATGACACAAATCAAAGCCAATGCCTTCAAGCTTCAAAGCAGTAGGATTAACTTTGGTTAATACCAAGAGAGTTCCTTCACTATTAAGGGGTAAGTTTGCTTTAGGATCACTGCTAACACATAGAAGGTAGAAATGGCATCATCCACTGCAAGAGAGTAAGCAGCGAAGAAAAAAAAGAAGAAAAAAAATCAAGTATCCCCCAAAAATATCAAGGGGGGGGGGGAGGACAACTTATTCAAGCTATAGAAGGTGCACAAAACTCTTATTTTTGCTTTCTAGCGTTCTAACTAATCCAACTATTTCAAGTCTCATCTACCTTAGGGCTTCTGACCTTTGAAAACAAGTCACTTTGCAGACAATCTCACCTGTTTGGTGGCTAAAGAGAGAGGAATTACTTTCTGATTTTTAAGCTCGTTTTCCTCCATAAGCATTAAGTATCATTGCCCTCTGGAGACAGCAGGATATGACCTCCACACACAATGGAGTGCGAGGAAAAAAAAAAAGGGGGGGGGGGCTCAAATAGCATTTGAATACTATTTATAGGCAAACATTCCACTTGAACTCTTTTCTTTGATTTTCTAGCTTTCAAGTGGGGAACTGAATCCAAATCTATTATAACTGCTTTGATAAGTCTAGATGAAAGTTTGTATTGGGCTTCTGCTTTGCCTGCGTTTCTGATGCTTCACAGAAAATAGCTCTGGCTCAGTACAAAATTCAGTGACTATCTGGAAAAACAAAGCACAAATACTAGTACACTTTGGAGTACAGAACTAAGAGTAAATTTAGAGGGTCAGGACCATCACTAACTTAATGCAGAAGCCAATGTATACACCAATTACACGTGCCAAGCAAGCCAGAATACTTAAGTATTTTCAGAGGTTGACCAAGTGCCCATCTTCCCACTTTCAGAAAAAATGAAAATCACCATAATGGTATACAGCACAAATGAATGTATAAATTCATGCTTCAAACCGAACATTTGAATACCARCTATTAATGAAACCTCTCATTTATTTAAGAAAATCTGCAGCCCTCCAGTATGTCATTAAATGCATCCTGCTTAAACAAAATAGCCTGAAAATAATCTCTCTAGGAATGACATGGTAAATCGGATTGTAAAGCAACAACAACAAAAAAAAATCATGACACTGCAATCTTCAGGAAAAAAAAGCAAATTATTTTACCTAGACCCAACTTGAAGAGAGAACACCACATCCATCTGCTTCTGATGTATTGCAGGGAAAGGGGAAAACATCAAGTATAGAAAAGTCTACTAAAGCAACTTTCTTCCATCATTTCTCTCCAGATCATAGCTCTTACATAACAGACTAAAATTAAACTGTTCTACCTCTTCTTTCACCTTTGCAGTTTAACATCTTCAGACACTGGGTGCACTCACTGTAAGAGAGCCAACAGCACTGCCACAATAAAAGTTTTGCTCTTTTCATCACAAAATCTTCCCGTCTGTTCCTTTCCCTGTAGGGGCTTCCAAAAGACATTGCTCGCTTTTGAGGCAAAAACAACTGGAAATCAGACAAGGTTGGTAACAGAATTCTTGCTAAGAACCATTTGAAAGAAAAGCTAAAATTCCAGCCTTTTTAAGGATTTAGATTCAAGAACAGATTTCTTGAATTCTATGATAAGGACATACCCAAAACAAATGTAGGCAAGTTAATGTAACTTGTTCTGGTAACAGTTTTTTGGAAAAGTATTAGTGGATTTGAACATATTCCTTTCATAAATCATCATTCCCCCGCTGCTGCAAAAAGGCACACAACAAACTGGGATGTATAAGCAAAAGCACAGTTTGCAGGACACATGAAGTAACCCTCCTACATCAGCTCAGCTTGATTAATATGACTAATTTGGGCAAACAACAATAACTGGAGATGCGTGCAGGGATTCCAGAGAACAAGTGGAGATGAAGATCTAGAGAACAAGAACTAAGAGAGCAGAAAGACACAGGGGGTTTATTTAGCTTAAAGGAAAGAAAACCAAGAAAGATGATGATATTCTCCAAGCAGATTCTGAGAACAGCTGCAATTAAGAAGGGAGCACTGGTCTTGGGTACAGTGCATAATACAAACCAAAACACACACACCAAAACAATGCCACTTAAAAYCTGTCAAGTGCTTTAGTACAACTATTTTCCTCCTTTCTTCACGAAGCACTTTCAAAGAAACTTAATCCCCTATCCCCCTCTGCAAAGTAACCTATTGCAGCACATAAGGTTGAGGATAGACATGAGGAAAAAAACCTTCCCATCCTAAGGACAGCAATTGGCTTGGCATGTTGTGAAGTTTCCAAAACTGGAGGTAGTTTGTCAAGCCAGTTCTTAGAGCCAGCCGTCAGGAACAGCACAGGCACCACTGAATTTGCCTGGGGGAGAGGGAAGAGGAGGAGATGAACCAGATCTACTGTTTTTTTTTTTTTTTTTTAATAAAGCTTTAGGAAGCTCTACAAAACTTTAGGAAAAGGCAATGGCTAAATAGCAAGTTAACAACTGGTGTTTTAGAGATAATACTTTGTTACATAGGGAAAATGTCTTTACCAAACTGCACTGTATCTTTTGTTCCCACAGCAAGTATTTTCTCAATGGATATAAAGAGGATAAATTTGTGCTAGGTAGTAATATTTCAAAAAACACATTTCCCTGTATGTATATTTATTCTCAAATATTTAAATACTTCATATTCACAAGGAAGACTTTACTAAAAATCATTTAAAGAATGTTTTACCACAGGTAAGGTATTAAATCTACATAATAAAAAAAATAAAACTTCAGGAAAAAAAAAACACTATTTTGTGAAAGATGCTCATGTACTACAGCTTCTTTTAAAGCACAGGATTTGAGTTCCGAGCTTTCAAAATGAGGACTTACCTCTAAGAAGAAACAAAATAATTTATACTAGGCAATGAAACTACTCATTCCTTGCTGGGGGAAAAAAAAAAAAAATCTTGCTTCCATTTGTAGAAGCAAAGATGGCTAATAAAGTATTTCATATAATCCAGTGAAAATTAGTTTGATTATTGTAAAAAAAAAAAAAAAAAAAAAAAGGTAGAAATTGGTAATTTACACTGATATGGTAATTCTTTTCCTCTACAGACTCATGTTTGCTCTAACTGCTCCCTAAATATACAATAGTAATATTTTGCTAAAGACTAATTGCCAATGAGGGGGAAAAAAAAAAAAAAGGTTAACCTGTTGACACCTACTGACAAGTATTAATGATTCAGTTTTATCTTAGTTCCCTCCGATACTTTTTAAAATCCGATCGTTTACTACCACTGCAAAATGGGGAGAAAAACAACATACTGTAAATTAATGCTGCAAGAAAATTAATTCCAAGTGTCTTGAGACTTGCCACAGTACAAAAACCTGAGGGTTTAAGCTATTCTCACAGAAAAGGGTAACAAGTAGCCTTATTTCCAATGTAACTATGTTATATCTCACAGTATACTTCCCATCACCCCCAGAATGGGGCTATACATGCACACTACTGCTAAATTGATCTATCAGTCTGACTAGCATAGAGCTAAGTGGCTAGCACTAGTTGCTGCCATCACCCTTCACTATTCAGCTCAGTAAGTCCAAATTTGAAACCTGAGCAGGGAGATTCAGATCCAATTTTATCACTTTTGTATTACACAGCATTCATTTAATATTCGAACTATATTCTAACCAGTTTTAAATTCAGATTTTATCACTGTGTGCCACAGGAAACTATATAGCTGAAAAATGCAGAAAGCCATCAGAAAATGTAAACTTAAAACCAATCCCATGTAACCTTGAGTTATTTACGAAGTATTAGAAGAGTCTTCTTGATGGAGATACAAGAAAAGAGACAGGCTTTTTAAAGTGCATCATGATGGTGAGCAGATACCAAGAAAAAAGCCACATTTGATGAACACAAGCTTGCTCAGTTAGCAACAACTTTCTTTCAGGAGGCCAGTATCTACACTCCTTTCTTTTGCAGGCATCACAACGACAAAGAAAGAAGCGTCCCTTTAGCTAAGCTCAAACAGCATGTACACAAATGAAGCCTAAGAACTCAGAAATCCTTACCATACCCAAATAGGATACATTCAATGGATAAGATATTTTGGTTAACAGTAATGCTCTCCAGAACATTAGTTTTAAGTGACCTCTGAGGTTTGAGCTGGCGTTCAATTTCTTTTCTGCACCTGGTTAACATCATAGATCCGCAGAACTATCTTGCATATGATTTTGCTACACAAGATCTCTACTTACCACCTCTAAGCAAGCACAGACCTGAAGAGTATCAAAATAAATACTTGTTTCAACATATTTCCATGTCCTAAAATCATCTTAGCCTGCTCATATTACTATGCCTTCCTGACTAAATCATTAGTTTTCTTTCATAACAAAAATCCAAACCAAATCAAAAACTCCTGAAATCTTTACTTTAAGAATAGTCAGAGTTAAAAGAAAAGATTCCCAAGTGTCAGACTGAGTCTTGGTAGCTCCCTTCTGCTCTGTAAAGGAGATCGAGTCCCAGTACAGGCCACAGTATTACACCTCTCCCTCTAGGCAAACTGGCAACAGTAACGCAAAATCCAGCACAGGGTTATTTACCCTAAGCAAAGGCTGAATATGGTATTTTCATTTTGATGGATGAAGAAAGCATACTTATAAAACACACTAGGATTTCAGTTCAGTACAGGCTAAATTCCATTTTCATTCCAGCATTAAACTGAAAGGTAAATAAAGCACCAGTTCTTCTGCCTTGCCTGAACTGTCCCTCCTTACTTACTTAGTTGGAAGCTACTTGAAGCACTGCTGTAACAAGCAGTCCTGAAGATCATACCCAAGCAGTAACAGTTTTTAAACCAGAAGTAGCTCCATATTAGAAAAAGAAGGCAAAACAGATTTGGTCTCACAGAGGGAGGAGCTGCGGCAAAAATAAAATAAGGTAAGAGTACAATAGGAAGGAGAAGTTAAAAAAAAGGTATATCCAGGAAATGAGGAAAAAGAAGGCTAAGGGAGAGCTGCATAAATTGTTCATGGTAGAGTCATAAAGCATTCACCGATTAACAAGCACCTCTGATGGAGAATTATCCTGGCTAGTTCTAATACTTCACAAGTTAAAACTTAAGGGTTTTTGTCTTGCCTCCCTCCCCACAAAAGAATCACCTGTGTCAGAAAAAAAATTCCAAGAGCATAGCATTCCAATCAAATATTGTGCCTGTCTGACACAAGAAAGCATTAAAGCATTACAATTGAAAAACAGTTCTTTACAGCAAAACCCAGCTGAATGGAACAAAAACAAGAAAATACAAAGTTGGTACATTTAAAGCAAAATTTCAAAATACTGGCGTTAATTTGACTAAGAGCGGGAAAGGCCAAAGAGATTAGAAAAAAATATTTAAATCATGCAAAAACTTTAAAGTTACCATGAATTCATTACAGAAAGCTCAAAGAGCCATATTAATGATTCAATTACATGCACGAATTTCAGAGAGCTTAGCCAACTTCTACAAAAGCACAACACATCTGTAAGTGTCACATACCATATATTCCTTCCCACTCTGAATCTTTAGATGGTGAAGAAAGAGAATGAGTAAGTCACTCTAATGTGCCAGTACGTCCAAAGGCAAAAGTATTCCAGTTAACAAAACAGTCGTGATTTTAGGAGTAGCACAGTCTTGACTTCTAAAGAAGCTTCTAGAACATAGTCTACAGGGAGGACAACTACAGCTCACTCCCTCATAAAAAACAAGTATTTTCATCAGCAGCTTTACTGAAAAGACTTTCCCCAAACAAGAATTTTTTAAAAAATTAAATAAATAACAAGTTTGGTCACATCACCAAAAAAAGAGGTTGGTTTGAGGACATGGGGAGTGGGTAAATATACAAGAGATATATTCACGCTGGAAAGCATTCAATTTTACAACTACTGAATTTTGCTCTACTCTGTTTATTCCAAAACAGGCAGATTTTATCTGAGTCCATTTGTATTTTGACCTCTTGACTAAATAGCTGATTGCTTCTTCTTTCTGCCCTCCCCAACTCCAGAATACATATATTTTTTTCCTTCATTTTACCAAGTAAAATCATTTCTCAATCTATTATTAAAATTCACCAAGCATTACCAGAGATTTGTTATTAAAAACCAATTTCTCTTTGACCATTTACTTCACAGCAGTTACAGTGCACCTCATCTCTCCAACTCTCAGATACGCTAACATTCTTCACTTGTGCAAAGGTATTAAGTCATTTTTAGTCTTATAAAACCTTGTTTTCTCCTGAAATATAACTCTGCTCCACTCTTTACTCCCTGTTTGAACACAAAGATGACTTCTTGCACTTGTTGCATTAAGTAAATCCTTGGCTGAGCACCAGTTCCTCTCCAAAACGTCTGATTTTCTCACTAGCCTCTCTGTAGCACTAGTAGGATTTCTGAACACGTTACTCCCACAAGTCTTCTTACTATACAAGTCTATTCTGGGACCAAAGCAAACTCGTATTTGCATTTTCTATTTCAGAAGTACCAAGTGTAGCTGTGCTAAGACCCAAGATGCTGACTCTTTGCCACTAACCTTGTACTCAATGCTGAAAGCTTTAAAGTGTCAGCTTGGCCCAAGCTGGCAACACCTGGTTAGTGTGCTGTCTTTTAACATAACAGCTGTGAGCACTAACAAAATCCCCCCCCATGTAGATACTCAGCAGAAATCTAAAGCTGTCTAGTGTTAGACAAAGAAAGCCTCTGCCACTTTGTTCTGCATGTATTCTTCAATGCTTCATCGTCAAAGCAACTGAAATTCACTGTGAGGAACAGGCTCAAGGATTTGTTGTTAAGGTCACAGGCATCCAAGGTATTTTCCTCAAGTTCAAAAGCAGTTCAGCAGCATTCTGTATCCCTTCTCAGAAAATTCAGCAAAACCATGCTGAAATACTAAAGCCATGATACTTAAAGCACTGAGGACGTTATAAAATGTTAATCCTTGCAGTTTTTTTTTTTAAGTGCAGAATACACCAAACAGGCATCTAGGACTTTTATTCACCCATGTGCTTCACCAAGACCTTTCTTTCCTCTTTCTTTAAGAAACAATAAAAAAACAGCTTGCATTCTTCTAGAAATTGGACTGTGCTAACATATACAAGCCATCTGATGCCACCCTTCCTGATGCTTACAAAAAAGAAGGACCAGAAAATTAAATAGCTTTAACCTGTCAGACTTTTCCCCAACTCTTTGGAGGTGTGTTTCCCTCTTTTAAAAACACAAGCTGAGGGAGCCACTGAGTAACCTGCCAAGGAAAGCAAGACTTCCCATTCTTCTAAATGGCCAGGACGGATTAGAAAGGGTAGAAGGCTCTCGTACCTACATGGCACCCATTAATTCATGGTGGCAAAAAGTTCTTATCCCCCAGCAGTCAACTACTGTCTCAAAAAAAGACATTTAATGGGCAATTTTACTGAAGAACTTTTACAAAAGAACTTTTTACAAAAGAACTGCAATTCTTTCATACTGGAATACTAAGAAATCAACATTACTCTAACAGTGCAGTTGAATGTTTCCAGTGTAAAATATAAATCCACTGTCAGAATATTAAGAATCTGTTTAACAGAAACATTGTCTCTGCAAAGAGGATATATCTTCAAACAGAATTGTTTTCTTTCCATAGGTTATTTTATCTCTTTTGCTACTAGCAGTCAAAATTGAAGCTTCCTTTTAATAATAAAAATAATTTTTAAAAGGCTTTGCTTGTTCATGGTTACTTTTCAAAATCAGAATACAACTGTTATGACAGGAATTTTCTTCAGTTTATGAAGAGAAAAAGCAACTCATATTTATGACTTCCATATTTCTACTTTAGAATGATACAAGTATCTCGGTCTTCAGAATTTAAAACTAACTTTTTTGTGAAATAGCACCATGACTGAAGGTTGTTTAAAAATGCTCAACTTTTCACAAAGCGCTTATGCTTTGTTTAAACAGATCAGTGACAAAAATCTGTTTGTCCAATTTAATCAGCCAGCTCATCAGAAGCTCTAGTAAATGTAAGGAATTTAACTGCTGTGCGTGTGCACGCATTTATATACATATGTGTGTATATTTATTGCTGTATTAGCTGAAAGGGGAGTAAGCTATCTAATGCTAGAAATTCTAGTAATAGCTGTCACCACTCAGCATCCAAGCACACAAAACATTAAGATATTTAAACATTCAAAATAGAAGCAGAATAAAGAAGCTGAACTAGCAAAAGTATGGGTAAATACAATGCACAGAAAAATGCATAGACAGTTCTACTCAAACTCAGACCTCTACACTAGCATACACAGGTCTAACTGTCTCTCAAATCAAGACAGTTACTTAAATAAATAAATCTGTCTTACAGAGAGCAATGGCTGGTAGCCACTTCTGCATAGGTGATCTGAAAAAAAATATTTCATCTGGTCATACTTTCCAGAAGTAATAACCAGCATGTTCATGTGAGATCTGAACATCAAAGGATGCCGGAAAAATAAGTAAAACCATTTTTTTTTAAAGTCATACTCACAAAGATCCTAACAACATGGAGATGAACCTTGTATGTGAGGAATACTAAGAAACCCAGGGGACACTGAATGCAAGGCCAGTTCTACTCCAAGTTGAAGTCAGGATCAAGTTTTGCACGGGAGAAGGGATCACCTCAGTGAAGGCCAAGCTACCCCAGAAAAGTATGTCAGACAAGACTGCAGCTGAATTATTTATTCATGCAACAGTTCTAGGCTTCCATGTTGTCATCCACTTTCTGCAAGCTATCTTTAAAGTTGGGGACTAACTTGCTTTCCCCAAACCGCACAACAACACAAAAGCATAGCACTGGGTCATTTTGTCTGTTGCCACAATAGATAGCTAGAAGGTTCATGGAGGTGCAGAAAGGGTATTTTCAACCAAACCAGAGACACGATTGTGAACTCCTATAAAGATATCTGGAACTTCTCCCAGAAACATTAGCTTCCTTTTCAGTACTTCTGAATTACAGCTTTTACTAATAAGCTGTCAGACTCTGTCTCTGTTAGGTGAGTCTAATGATATTTTTAAGTATCTGAATTTGCAGCGGTAAAGACAAGTACTCCTTGGTTACAGGACCTTCTCAAAGGTGTTTTCAGTAATTTGACCACACACATTCATATCCACATAATGGAATTAATTTTGTCCAATTAATTTTTAGAGAAGGAGATGGTGCTCAAACAGAAGGGCTCCAGCAGATTTGCTCATCTTTTCATATTCCTTCTATTTTTTCTGTCTCTACTCAAAGCACGAGGAGAATCGAAGCATGGGGACCTCAAATCAAAAGTGAACTGTCTTAATTCTGGGGACAAATGGCAAACTACTGTTTAGAAATCTAAAGAAAGTATTTTTATAGATATTACAAGAAGCAGTGGTCCCTCCTAGATTTGTTAAATACTCTGAAGTCATTTTGAATGCTGCAAACCTAGACAAAAGCACATAATTCAAGGACCAACTGCCCTCATAACACTAGCCGTAAGACACCTCCACTGACAATTTATAAAGTCAGCAACAGTTTTAGAGGATATCAGTCATCAAGGTACAGGTAAGGAAATGCTGCTGATTCTCTTAAACAGCAACAACAAGAACATCCTTAAAAAGAGATCAAATTATTCAAATCCTTTGAGTGTCCAGATTATCCCAGAAATACTCCATCCATCCTTCAAAGTGAAGTTTGGTCCACAGGAGTTAACATCAAGTTAGATAAACTTGCAGCAACTTAAAGTTGGAGTCCTGAACTTAATGCAGACAAGAGATTACAAAATACATATATATAAAAACACGGGCTAAGTCAAAATACTAAGACAGATGGATGCCTGAGTGCCTTGAACCCTCCCAACCCCTGGAATGAAGTTATCCTTTAGAAAGAAAGCTGTCTGTAGCAATGATCAAAACCAGGATTTGTTTCAAAGTTCTGGGGTTTACATCTTTTTGTCACTGGGATTTTGAAACAAGACCAGGAATTTTCAATTTCACTGCAAACACCCAATTCACAAATTTTAGAAAAGTTTACATTAGTCAACCTTTCACTAGAAAAGTAATAAGCGTAGTGCCAGTATGTTTACTTAGCCTGGTTCTTTAATTTAAATATTACATACGTATATCTCAACAGCCATATCTCAAAACTATGGGAAGGTATTTTTGAGAAAGTCAAAACAGAGAAACTAGTGTTTCACCTTTGAATTTCTGGAAATAATGAAGAGTTATATATTGACCATAGTATTAGAGAGAAAAACATCACTTTAGCAAGCCTACTTTCTTCCATTCTCTCCCCTTTAATCCTCCCTCTGGTAATAATACGTAATATAATCTGGTTAACAAAATGCCATTTAATTCAAATTCTCTTTTCTAATTTTAGATGTAAATAAACACCGAACCAAGCAACCTTCAACACCTGTAAGAATTACGTTCAACTGCCCATCATCACAGTAATTTCCAGACTTGTAAGTTTTGATCCTGTATTTACAGACTGCCAGATTTGCACGCAAGTTAGTTTCAGAAAATACTCTATAAACAGCATACCTGCTGCCTCCAGCAAGGCTTCTAGTCTTGCTTGTGTTTCTGGATCCACAGTTCTCAAGTCCGCACCTTCTGCAGCACTCGATAAGAATAATTCCGATGTGGTTTTAAGTACTGGGTTATCAAGATCTTCTTGGTCCAAAATAAATGATTCGACCTGTTTGCCAAGTTAGAAAAATAATTTTTAACATTTTTGAAATTTTATAGTAAATTTAGAATACTAAAAAACCCACTACAGACTTTAATTACATCATCATCATCATGTTTTAACTACACAGATTGCAGGACACAACCATGAAAGTTAAGCAATCAGTTCACTGAAAAGGTGGCTGAAAGCAGAAAGGAATAAATGCTACATGAAAATAGCTTATAGTAGAAAATGACAAACAGCAGCAGCTTAAAGTACAGCAAGGGTGACTTAGACTAAACATTACCAAAAGCTGCAGACATTTGGATAGTTAGTCACCAGAACTGATGGCCACAAGATGCTGGAGCATCTTTGTCACTAGATGTCCATCTGTCCTGTTATTTAAAAAAATATATCAGTAAAGACTTTGGTATGGTTGAACTTATCTGAGAGATGAGGATGGAACGAATGATTTCCCGAGACCCCTTGCAGTTCCATTACTTCATTTTAAAACTAGTTTCAACTAATATAGCACAAGGATTTTATTAGAACAGAAACAAGATAGTTGACTAAAATTCAAAAATAAAATATTCGGTTCCATTGACATTTTCTAGACAAGAACAAATATGTGTAACAGTTAAGCAAGCAACTATTGCAACTCAGCACCAATAATGCTGTCCCACCAGTGGTCACAATCTCAAAATACAAGTTCATGGAATTACACAACATAAAACATTGTAGTTTTATAACAGCTTGCCAGAGTAAACAAGGAGGATACCTGACTCATACTCTAATGAGAGCAGAATTACATTTTATAATCTGTCTCATGTTCAGACATACCACTCTCTATTTTCAGTAATATTTTTAAATAAAAACACAGACACTATTTCATAGTTAAGACATCATCTGTTCAATGTTTTACTGGTACCTTCAATAGCCCTGGAAATGAAGTATGCTAGTTATACAACTATTGCCATCTTTCCCATTTTTTATCCCAGTCTCATCTTTATTTCCCCCTATATTTCCTTTAATTTCCCTCCTCCCACTAGCTTCCTCAGCAGATGACTACCCCTACACTCAGTCCTATGACACACCATCCACGTTAAAAAAGGGACATTCTTCAAAAGTTCATTCTTCAAAAATCTAACCAGGCCATCTGCAAAGGCATTAAGTGCCCTATTGTATGAAGGCTGTTAACATGAGTCTGGGGAACTAYGCCTAGCACCGTGGTGCGCCATCGTCTAACGTTAATTCCTTCCCCTTTTTGATACGTAAATGTTCTGCAACATTATCCCTTGGTGTCCAGCCAAACACAAGGTTAGTATATGAATAAAACTAGCGTTAGGGAGAAATACAGTACCTTAAGAACACACAGCGTTTCTTCTGTCTCTTGCTGGATATGCGTGATACTGGCCAGTTCACACGTATTCTAACTAGTATGCCAACACAAAAAGATTAAAGCCAAAGCAGCAGACTATCATTTAGGGTTTTAAGGAGCAAGATTTCTGCATGGATCTAGACAACACACAACAATCCTAGAATAAGAGAACTGTCACGATGAGGAAGACTTAAAAAGCAGAAGCTTAGTGACCTGAATGAGCGATAAACATTATTTCTACAAACAAAAAAGAGCATCCGCTCATGATCCACAGCAAAATACATTCCTACACTAAGACTCTCCCCTGCAGAATTCAGATTTCAGATTATGTTCATCTAGCAAGTTTAAGAGCTCCCAGCTGGCATAAGGTCTGATGCATAAATGACCTCTGGAAAAATTCACACTTATCCACAGGAGTAGTTCAGGTTATTTCATTATTCACCCCCACATAAAGCAAAGCACTTTGCCTTGAACAAGTCACTTACACCAATATGCACTTCAGCTAGAAATACTACTTATTATTGCAATAATGTGCATGACCCAGTGACTTGGAAAAAGAATCTCACTACGTATGTAAGTGGCTAGCCCTCACATATAGTTCAGAATTATATACTAGCAGTTGCACTGCATGATAACTGACTTGTTTCAGTTAGGCTACTAAATTTATCAGCAGTCTTCCCCTTTGAAGATGCACTAGAAAGGATAAAGTTGCTACCTATTATTGAAGTAACTAGACATATAAACAACAAATAACTACACCAGCCTTCAGAGTAACTTCCAGCAAGCTTAGCTTTCAGCTTCATGGGAGCCCAGACAAAAGCAGCAGATCCACCCTGTGCCAACCTCCTCAGAGACTGTCCCACTGCATGTTTTAAAACTTCATTTTTGACCCTGTTCTAATGCACTGAAGCAAGGATATGGACTATTTCCTCCTTGATTGCTGCCAGCACAAGCTCATTTGTGTACTTACAGGACATTTCCTGCAGCAATACACTTCTAGCACCTGAATCAGCGTTAACTTACCACTCAAATATTCTGTCACCTAGCAAGGGGCTCCTCTCTCTCCAGTAGGAAGCACGTTTTGCTTACATGAATGACAACTTCAGACTAGAACAAAGTCTGTCTTTTCCATATTGACTCTGTAAATGCTACTTACTAAAATTGAATGAGAGAGCTTTTACTTAGGGCACAAACAGGACTAGTATTAGTGCAGTTTGTGCTACCAAATCACCCTACTGCCTTTCAGCTTGTCTTTAGGTTTGCAACTGTGCTTCCAGAAGCCTTAAATATATAAAGCAAGATTTTTGCCTGAAACTTTAAATATGTCCGTTATTTCACATCATAGCACTGCATTTGCCATAAACTTAAATACAAGAGAGGTAATTGCTTCCATTACTTTTGCACATGTTCAGTATCAATCATTAGTTTTTGTTTTGATTTCAAACAAGTTTTATACGCATTTTCAAGTAAGAATGGACAATGTTTCTGTAAAGAGATGTGGTTTCTCACGCAGCTGGGTATCTCATTTCTAACGGTGGAGGAAGGAATTACCTAATCAACCAGATGTCTGATGTGACTGAAAATAACCTTATTAATAAAATATTAGGGAAAAAAAAAATCAAATTACCCCAAAACATACCAAAGGTAAGTTTTATTTCTTAAATAAAAAGTAAACTTTGTAAGAAACATATTTAGCATTATTAACACTTCTGGAAGACTCACTATAGCATTCCTGTAGCAAATTTTAGGCACTCTATCACAATCAAATCTGTAGCAAAGTGACAGAGTAACCAGTCACTGCGCTATTTTTGGACTATTTTTCAAGCTGCTCCAGGCAGTTAATAAGCATCTTAAGGCTCATTAGGAATATACCAATCCAAGACATTAATTGCCGAAGTAACTACAACTGGAAGCAATTCCCAACCAAAAATGCAGCACAAGGTTGCAAGTTGCTAGCCATAGGGAACCTGCAAACAGGGCAGTAAACATCAGTGCGCTTCACTACATCACCGTGTTTCACTTTCGTCCACAGGAATGATAGACCTTTAGTGAAGTACTGCCAAGGACAGAAGGCATCTCGCAGCTCCAGTTACACACTGGTTCTTCCCTCCCTCTATAGCCGCTACATTCACAGCTATTTGGACTCAACTACATCAGTATTTATACGTCAATACCATGACTGAGTTTACCTCAGGTCAGGGGTATGTAAAGGCAGCTTGGCAAGTACTAAAAATCAAAACTAACACTAGCAATTCTTATGAGACAGGCAGTGAAAGGGAGGTTTAGAAATATATCTTCTAATATTAGAACTATATTGATCTTTCCCACATTGTGTTTAAGATTATTATTATTATTATTATTTTTAAGATATACTTCTGTGCCAACAAGAACTAAGCTCTAGGTTACTGGCAAAAAAGTACTTTTCCCAGAATAGCTCAGACCTGTTCACAAATAGCCTATTACTGATACAGGCTACATGCATGATGGAAAAGCTTCCTATTTGAGCTATACCAGCCCCATTCTTTCCTTTTTTCACGGCAGAGGAGGACAGCAGAGGCTGCTCATTGTACCATTCTGCTTTTATTTGTGCAGTGAACTAGTATTTCTGGGAAGACTATCTTTACAAAAAATTTTGACTGGAAAGAGAAAGGTACTAGCAAATCACTTCCTTAAACCTGAATTTTCCAGATACACCCAAGTTATTAACAGTTTTTTAAGGTAGGAAGTCTCCTTGTATTATGTCCGTAAAGTGCCCACAAATAATGAGGACCCAAGTCCTTGACTGGGATGCCTAAGGAGTATTAAAATACAAATAAATTACTACCTGTTTCTCTCTTTTATATTAGATAATCCTCCAAATTATTTGTATGACAATTCCATTCGGATATATATCTAAATAAATATATATACACACACACACTGAGGGACCTTGGCTTCCTTAAGGTAAATTAAGCCTGTATATCTGGCTGAAGGTTTATATACACATGAAGTTCACATATATGAACTTTCAGCCAGATGTATTGATATAAGAAGCTGAAATAGATCACAGTAAGATACATACTTGCTTTGTTGGCTTGAGCTATAATTTCTGAAGACAATTCCCTCAATAAAAAGAAGTTTTAGCCTGAGAAAAGATATGTCCCTGAGATCTGTTAATCACTAGAAGATCATCTTTAAGCTCTGGCCCTATGGATCTTTGATTTCAAGGAGTTCTCAACATACAGTGTGTGTAAGCTGGCCCAAGGTTTCAGTGGCCTTGGAGATATTTCTACGTCGGTAGCAAAAAAAAGCAGCATCACTTCCCATCATTGCTCAGCTTATAGCAAGTGAGACAGCTATCAGACTCTTTCATGAGCTGATTTAACACACTCAAAGGGCAGAAAACTCAAGAAAAAAAAAGAGCGCAGATAACTTTCTGCCACTTTATTGGATTTCTAAGACTTACAAGAAGGGTCTGATAAGCAGGAACTGTGACAACATCACTCTCTCCTGGGAATAGCAAGACATTTGATCAGATTGTCTCCCTATGAAGTTAAAACCTGACTAACATGGGCCACCCAAATCTGAGCAGAGCTTTTAGTTCCTGCAGGCCTTGTTAGCTTAGTGATCTATAAAATCTAGTTTTACATGTATTTAAACACTTTTTTTTKGGGGGGGGAGGGGGAAATGACATTAATCTTATCTCCACTTGCAATAGAAAGCTGAAAAATTAAGAGGTTGGCCTAAGACAGCTGTTATTCCAAAATATGTTAAGCAATTACAAGGTAATGAAACAAGCAGATAAAGGATCTAGTCTGTAGCATGCTTATTTCAAGACTACAGGTTCACCCTGCAAATGCTACTGCAGATGCAAGGTAAGAACACATACAGCACTGACTTCACATCTTGTTGATGGAAACCAGGAAAGCAACTTCCAAATTAAGTATGGTCCCAAAGTCTGATGTCCAGGTATAAAAAAAAAAAAAAAAAAAAACTGTGCAGTATACTCTTGATGTGTTAGCACACACCCAAAGCAACCGCAGCATTGATTTCTGATTTCAGAGAGGCCTAAAAGTGATGGGTGCTAAATTAGCTACTAAGCATGGCCAATATTGTGTCAGCAGGGAGTAGGTCCTCTCTGCAAAGTCCCCGTCAAAGGATTTCAAGTCTGGCATCCAAATTCTCTAGTCAATTCTGAAAATTAAGACTACTGTTTGAAACGCTCTGATAAAGTAATAAATCAGAATTAATGTTTTATGGGACTACACTTCCATGTCAAATATTGATCCTAAGTTTCCAATTTTCCTGTGTTAATACTAGCAGAAAATTCATAAGCAGGCATTCATGAACAAGTCCCTGTCAAATGGTCTACAGAAAACAAGTTTAATCACTGATCTAATTTCTCCTTCTTAAACAATCAACTGACAGCAGATATTCTTATGCCAATGACAAAAGTCAAAATTAAATAACTTTCGTTTTGAAAACTACAAACTACACCTTACCCCACACATTACCCAGAAGTCTCTGGATAAAGTTGCCCGACTCCAGGTTCCTCCACAAAGAGGAAATCTGCAATTCGTTTTTATTAAACCATGGTTCTGCAGCAATATGACCAGGACATAACCGTACTCTTCAGTTAACCATCACAAAAATAAGCCACAAAACGCAGATGGAGTCTTCTTAGTACAAGAGGCAAGCAACATTAAAAAGTTCCTCTGCAGAGCAGAAAAGAAAGCAACAAGGCTTCCTCATTATTCCAGTCACTACTTCAAAACATTCTCTGTTAAAAAGCAGGCTATAGCCATCACATATGTCTGATAAACAGAAGCCTAACTATGACTAAAGTTTTCCTAATTGACAAACAAATCTTTTCTTTTGCAACAAGGAGTTGCCATATACAGAACTGAAACGGAGGGCTGAAGTGTATGGAGAATTCACACAAATCCCAGCAAACTGACCATCTCTTCTTGATGTGTACAGTCTTACTCAGGAAAAACATTAATTGGAGATAGACCAATAAACCTAAGGTAAACATCATTTACACTAAGCACTACGTATTTTCACGTACTCAGACAACTCTAAATCATGCTTTCAGTGTTTCAACTCCTTGGGCATTCAGATTCCCTCCAACTAATCATTTTTTTCTACCTTAAATCTTCCCTACCTTTCTTCTCACCTCCATTCAAGGAACAATAGGTATAGCTTAGTTTTCTGACTACTGAAATACAGAATAGGACTGCTGCACAAATTTATCCAGGGCTTCTAGGGTGGGATACTAACTCAAGTATTAGATCACAGACATTAAAACAAAATGAAAGAAACTTTGAAAGACAGGAAGAATAAATGCATTTGTTTGCTGATGTAAAAGCCTACACCTACAGAGACAGTAAGTATTCTAAGCCCCAAGGAACACGTTTCATACTGATGCACAAACATAAAAAACAACCTAAGTAATTTCTAGATAACTTTTTAAGATCTCTTGTCTACCCAAAAGGATACAGCACTCAAAAGCACATAAACGGACCCGATAAACATAGTGTGGTCTAGTAAATAAATAATCTCTTCCCATCCCCACCTGTACCTTTGAGGCAGAGTGTAGGTCTACAATACTTAAAATGACTAAATAATTTTAAGTTACCTAGAGGTTTATATCAGACTGAAAATCATACTGGGCTTCCTATCATTCTCAGAGCTGAAGCTAGTGGTAGATTTTTTTTTTTCCAAGATCTGCCTAAACAAGTYTGTGTGTGCTCTGCTGCTGCAAAAGCAGCCAACTCCACAGCAGACCTACCGATGCATCAGCTATCCATTTAAAGAAAAACTATCATAATGAATAATACAGCAGAATCTCACTCTAAAATATTCACTGAAAACCTCAAGATGCAGTAGGAAAAAGGACTTTAAAACATAACTATTTTAGAAAATAAAAAACAATGAAAAGATGTACATTCTACTCCAGGTATTAAGTTTAACATAACAAATGCCAAATGCTTTAAGTGACTACTTCACTTTTTTCTGGTACTACTTTTCTCTGGCTATCCTGTTGTGTCAAAGATGAATGTTTGCTCATAACAGATGACACTACGAAGCTGCCCTCATTGAGGAAGATGCCTTGGATGTAAATCTTCAGCCCTAAATACTGATGTCTTTCACCTTGGTTTGAAATAGGACAAATTTATTATCTATCAGCCATGTTGGGATCATTAGTTTTGCTCATGATTTTGGATAGGGAGGAGTTCAACAGAATTAGAGATTTTCCTTGAAGAAACTCCTAGTTAATTAGTAATCTGTATGCTTTACTAAGGCAAATGAGGACAATAACTTATGGACCTAGCTAAAGCTTTATGTCTGTGGCACATTAAAATAATCCAACAGACACTTGGTAGTTGGTTCAGTATTTGTCAGCCAGTAAAATATTCCATTTCTTACTTGACAAATACAATTTTTTTTCCCTGTAGGACTGGTATATAGATAATTTTCAAATTCTCTTCTAGTCAGGAGAGCCAGTAAGACACGCTCGTTCTCACTTACTGTCAGCATTCTGATACACAAAACATAGTAATTCAACCATGAGTAGCTCCACTCAGTCCAGTACACTTTTCCTTCAGATTCCAGGATACTTCAGAAGACCTAAAGATGAAGTTGGAAAAACCTCTGCAAGTAAAAGGCAGCAAATGATGACTGAGCAGTCTGATCCCACGAAACACAACTAAGAAATAACAAGATCCTGTACAGGACCAATTCTTTCAATGTCTTACAGTCAATGTCTTACAGTCATTCATAAGTGTTTTCTAAATGTGTTTGAGCAAAACACACTGGAATAGGTTGCCCAGAGAGGTTGTGGAGTCTCCTTCTCTGGAGATGTTCAAAGCCCACCTGGATGCAACCCCATCTAACATGCTCTAGGTGACCCTGCTGGAGCAGGGGAGTTGGACTAGACAATCTCCAGAGGTCCCTTTCAACCTTACCAATTCTGTGAAAAGATACATAATATTGCAAAAATTGAAAGTCATTTCTACTAGCTTATAAAAAGTTCAACTAATCAACATTTATATTGCCAAGAGTAAAAGAAAGAAAATATACCCTGTTACGATGTCTTTCCATAAATTTCACTTACTCAGCTGTTCCTCCAAAAACACACAAAAATGAAACCTCTGCCCCTTTATATCAAATAGGAAGGGTCAGTTTTCAGGGGAGGGGGAAGGAAAGAAAAGATGATCTATTTGTTAATGAGATATGCTTGACTGACTTGTAACCTTTTGGTGTATCATTCCAACTAAATGAACCCTTAAATCCAACTATCAATTCATCTGTGCCTCCTTTTTTCTCTTAGTCAGAGATAGCACGGTTTTATGACATGCATTGCAGTAAAAAGGGTGCTATAAAAACAGTATTTATATCATTTGAAAGAAAACAGTATTTATATCATTTGAAAGTTAAACTAATTTTTAGTCTATCACAGAAGGACAAGGTTGCATGAGGTATCAGGGAAAAGGTTTATATTAAAAAATACACCTCAGGCCAGATGCTTTTCAAAAACTTACTAAGTTTACAAAAGAACTTGAGCAACCCACTGATTTCTGAAATCTTTATAGTATCCCATTCCTCATGCAGACATTCCCATTATGGGGATAAGCTTTACAAGAGGATTTTAGGTGGTATTTGCAATAGTGTACATGGTCCAGTATTAGGAAGGAAAGGTATCCATACAGTGAAAATTAAAGCATCCTACTGCTTAGTGTGAAGTCCTGGGGTTCAGACCTTAACTGATACACCGAGTTGTAAAAGGAGCTCTTAAATGAGATGTAGAAGCTACTTTTCTTTCTTAATGAAGTTTTGCTTCCTACTTCAAAAAAAAATGTAGGAAAGGCTCCTTTTTTGATGTAAGTCAAACTCTCCTCAGTTTTAAATGCCTCAGAGAGGCATTTTGCACCCATCCCCCGCTACAATGATTTAGTGTTTCTAGAGTACCTTTGTGTTAAAGGAACTCAAGATGACTTAATTAGATCAAAGCTATGCAGCTTTCTCACCTGCAGGGGCCAGAACCCAGTTTTGAACTCCCTCACAAACATGCCAATCCAGTAACGCAGCAGCAGACCCCAGTTCTAAAGGCCAGACCACATGCACGCATAGGAAAAAAAAAAAAAAAAAAAAAAAAAGAGGTGACTTTCTATTTCTCTTCCTTCCAATTCTACTCTTCCTTTGAATGAATGTGGCAGGGATGGGTTAAGTTCTAAGTACAGGACAATGTTGCAATAGCATCATTCATCTGTCCTTAAGGCTGCATCTGAGGATCCTTTAAAACAAACAAAGGAGAGATGAGAGCATCCCAGTGTCAACTCCACCAGGGAGCAGCTGGGTAGCCCCAATTTAAACCAGAACATGAGAACTCTCAATTTCCCAGGTGCAACCTTGCTTTGCATTTATGTTGAAATGAACCCTTTTTCCCCAGACTAGTTGATTGATGAAACCAATGTGTAAATCTGCAACTAAATATAGATGCTCTGCTAAATTTGGTAAATCTCTCTTAACCAAATGAATGCACCACATATTATATAATTACATAGTAGTATTTCACATCTTTACTTTTTGCACCTATCATTAGAAAATAGTTGCTGACATTTACTTTAGGCCATTTACTCAAACTGGGTCAATCTATCTAGAAGAGGAACTAGAAATTTGCAAGAACCTTTAGAAATCAGTTCATTTTAAGATGTTATTGAATAGGAAGTACTAACTATAACTAGACAGATTGTTTCTAACTACTGGAGGTCAGACTTGGGAAAGTATTAGGATATCTAGTGAGATTTTTCAAGAATTAGATGCCTAGTCAGGCTGGGCATGAATGAACACCCTACCAAAAAGCCATCTGCATCATTAAGCATCTAAACACTTTTAGAAATCTTGACCCATTATTCCTCAGTGTTTTCTAATCAACATATAATTCTAAAAGAAAAGAAAATCTAATTTGTTAGGCCTTCTACTTCCTCAACTTTGAACGAGCTAGTCAAAATAAGAAAAACTTTAGCAGTTAAACTGAAATTTCTCCCCCTCCAAAGAGAAGGTTTTTCTGCGAAATATTATCTATCTTAACTTGCAACAATTTTTTGTGTTTCTATTACTTATGGTAGATAAAATGCTCGTATTTACACTATTTAAATATAATACACAAAGCAAAATATTTATAAGCAATGAACCTCGGAAGTCAAAGATGTGTTCTGTATAGTTTTAGCAGTGTAATGTTAAGAGGGTTTATTGACATAGCAATTACTGTAATAGAGTACATTGCCAATTTAAAACAAACTATTTACCTTTTATTTAAAATAGATTTTTATTTTTTAAACTCAAAAACTTGTAAAAAAAAATAAGCCCTAGAAAAAAATCTCTAAGTACTAAACTGATTTGGAGTGCGTACCATTAGACTCTTAATTCTACTCATTGTAGGAGGTAGGTTATGTCTGATTTTTAATTATGCTTTATGTAAATATCCCCAGAGACTTATGCAATAGGTACAGGCTTAAGTAAGGCAAACTGGTGAAGGCAAGCAGCCTGCTCTGGAGAGGGAAACTGAGAACCCAGTTGACTCTATAGCCAAAGAGTGGATGAATTTCAGTTGTTAGTGAAGAACTCCAAAACTCTAAATTACAGAACACAAGAGATTTGCTACATTCATACATTAACAGCCCAAAGCCACTTACTGAACTGAGCTCTAAGACCCTTTGGTGCTTTTGTCAGCCCAGCTGGCTTCTTCTACTTGATTTACAGTGGATCAGCAAACCACGCAATCTTGCAAGCACTAACCCTGCCATATTTATCATTTGCTCCAACTCCATATTTCTACATCCCAGTTTTCTGTTAAGACAGTTTTTGATAAGAACTCGCATGCTTTGCAGCCAAAGTTCTCAACAACCAAGAATCCTACAGACTCCTCATACATGTACTATTAATCACTGTAATGCCTGCAAGCCGCCTCCTTGACCCACAGGCTTCACAACTAGTATCAAGGAGATAGTTTAATACTCATGCTTTCGGCACCACATTAAGTGCCAACAAAATTCATAAGGAGTGGTAGCGGTGTACTTAAATTTATACCAGAATTTCACTCCAAACAAGTTGTAAGCTGTGTCCAAAAACTGATTAAGTTTAGAAGGCAATCAAGCAACTATTTTACAGCAAGGACAAAACTACCTTATCTCTCAGAATGTAACCACTGGTGGAAATGTCTCCAAACACTCAAAAGAGCCATATCTTAACTTCTGCTTTACTCAGAAGTAAGAAAAAGCCTGCTGGTCTCTTCCTTTAATACCCACATGCATGCTTCAGCTTGTGATTGCTTCTATTTTCATTTGATATTTTTAAATAGCAATTCTAGAAAAGATTCAATACAGCAAATTTAAATTTCAGCTTACAGATCTTATACAACTGATTTATAAAGAACCCATTTCTATCTGTTTTTCCAAATGACAGCCTAGTGATTGCCATAAGCATGCACCAAGAAGGAAATTGGAAAACTTGGGTTCTACACCCTGCTCTGCAAACCAAGATGAACTCAGCATCCTCTTTTCACTGCCTTCATCTGTAAAATGGGGACAGAACTCTCTTTGTAAAATACTTGGAGTTCTGAGGTAAGAAATGCAATATATTTTTCAGCGAAGTTAGGCTAAAATATATTAGTCCTTTCATTCTCCAGATAAATACTTCATTATAGTCTTCTTCCTGCTCTTCCCTGATGATTTTCCTTTCTATTTAAACTGCCATTTTGACTAATCTAATTATTTTAGCATATTAAAGTCAAACTAATACAAGGATACAAAAACTAAATATCACTGCACACATGCAGCACAGCTTACAGAATATTGTACCATTATTTTTATGGCTTCAAATGTGGAGAAAAGAGCACAGATCAAGGCAGCATGGCAAACACTCACTTTATTTAATTCTCCCTTTTAGTTCTCACTAATTCCACTCACCGGTAGTAGCTAAAGGCAAACTCCCAAATCAGTGACTCATGACACAAGACCACAGTCCAAACAGTCATTGGGTTTTCAAAGTAGTGTTGCTGAAAAATTGCAATGTTCCATCCCAGAAGTTTAATTGCCTTTTTTTTTTTCTTTTTCTTTTTTTTTTTTTTTTTATTTTAATTTTTTTTTTTTGAACAAAAGAACATGAGCAACAGGTGCTTCTTTAGTTCTCATGCATACACAAGAAAATTGAAAAGAAAATTCACTCTTGGTCCTCACAGCCATTCCCATAAACTAGCAAGGCACCACAGATGTGAGGCACATCTTTCCCAGCCACATTTCTCCTGTGGGTTGCTCTCCACAATCAGAAACACACAACACAAGAAATCCCCAGCCAATTTCAGTTTCAGAGATTCAGCCAACTCCTCTCTAAAAGTATTCTGGAAGTCTCCAAGTCTTCAAAATCCATTTTTTTTGATGATTTATTTTAAATAAGAAAGCTCTTCTCAGTTTTTTCAAACGAGTAATTTTACATTAAGAGTTCTTCGTAAACCTTCTTGTATTTGGTCCTCAATGCTAGACTATTATAAATAATTCTGGGAGTATTACCTTTCATAATACTTGCTATTGGTCAAAGAATCAACTTAGTGCTCAGCAGACACCGGTTCTTTGCCTCCTTCAAATAATGAGGAGGGTTCAAAAGGAATAAGCTTCCAAAGCAGAACTCTGCCATTCTGATCTTGTTAAACCATAAATATTCAGATATATTCTGCTTTACATCACTTTCCAGGTTTTATAACTAACAAAGAATGTTCCTTATTTAGGATGCACTAACATATGAATGGGCAGACATGAAGGACATCACGGGCCCTGGAGACTCGCAGATTACTTCTATGCTATCCTACCTGCAAACAAGCCTTCCAGATGCCCAGAACCAGGATGCACTTGAACACATAATCTCCTATCGTTGTTTGTTCAGAATACCAATCAAGCAAGGAACATTCACACACTGCCCGATCATTAGATGTCAAGCATCCTGACATTAATATAAGCTACAGTTTTAACTTGAGTTAGATGGTCATGAACAAAGTGCACCACACACATAAGTCTGCACCAGTTTAATTACATTTTAGTTCAGATAAGACCTGTCATTTCAGGATGGTTAGGCAAAAGACACTCAATGGAAGACAATTTAGGACTCAATGGAAGCAAATTTAGACATGGAAGGAATGAATGCTGGCTCCCCTCCTTCCATTCCTTCAGAAGGAAAGAGATAAATTGTTCAAGCCCTCAAAGAAAAAAATGGCATGCACCACATGGGCTGCATCTTCTTTCTCCTGCACAAGCATGCAGGAGTACAAAAGCGGTGGACTTACAATAAGCTTCAGGTGCTAGACACTTCCTCCTTATTTCCACTAAGCCTACAAAAGGGCTGATGATGGTGGCTCAGATCTTAACTCTTCCATCAAATAGGAGAAACTAAGGAAATAAAATGCACCCTTTGCTGCACGACGAGTGGCCAAGAGTAACAGATAAAAGTCTTAACTCATCTGCTTTCCCTAAGCTGCAGTAGATGCAAGTTTACATACCCAACAATGCCCAACAAGTTTTGGTTGGGCTAAGGCTCCAGTCCCTCCCCCACACCCTTCCCAGAAAACTCTCTGCAGGAGAGGTCTGGAGGATCAAAGAAAGACTCCTCCATTATCCTCTTCCATTTCTTCTGGAGAGAGGTATGTTAGGTAAGAAATATTTCTCCTCTATAAAACTACACATAACCAGGAATATACAGAGCCTAGAAACCCTACATCTTTCCTACTAAGTCCAAGACAGCAATATTAGGGACTGGAGACATTATTAGTCCTTAAAGGTAGAGATGAGGAGTCTGCTCGGTAGAGGAGCTTGCCTCCCCCTCCAGAGCAGGTTCAAAGTGGAAAGCACTCCTAGAGGTCAGGAGGAAGCAGAATGGGAGACATTTTTTTCCAGTCCATTTTCTCCACGTTTTCTCCAGCCCGTTTTCACCACATGCAAAAGAAGGCAGCGTCGAGCGGCCGCCCCGGGAGGGTGCAGGCGAGGCGGCCACCACCCTCCTCCCCCAGGCCTGATGGGAGGAGTGGTGATGCCCAGCCCCCCTCCCGGCCGGCCCGCCACTGCGAAAAGGCCCTCGGCCCCCGGCCGCCCGGGGCAGCCGGGACCCGCCCCCGCGGCTCCGGGGCTGCCGCGCCGCGCACGCCCATGGCCGCGGGGAGGCCCCGGGCCGCCGGCGCGCCAGGCACGGAAGGGGGTGTGGTGAGGGCCGCGACCCCCGCGCCGGCGCCGGGCCGAGCGCCTCGCCGGCGGCAGCAAAGCCCCGACGAAGAGCGGCGGCGCGCCAGCCGCGGCTGCCCGCGGGGCCTGTCAGGAAGCGGCGGCCAGGCCCGGCTGTAGAGTCGCTCACCTCGGACACCTCGTCCTCGTCGCTGCCGGAGCCGCCGCCCCCGCTCCTCAGCACGGCGGCCGCCAGCTTGAAGTCGAGGGCGGCCTCGCCGGCACCAGGCGCGCCGGGCCCTCCCGGCCCGCCGGGCCCG